>NC_057804.1:299375227-299376260 GCF_018294505.1 Triticum aestivum | reverse complement strand
GAGGCGCCCAATGCGCGGGCGCAACGAGCGGGCGTGGCCGGTGCGAGGGCGCGCGGTGTTCGCGGCGACCACCGATGAGCGCGGGGCGACGACCACGTGGGTCGACGGGGCCCTGGTCGACGACGTCGAGTTGGTGGGGCACCGGTGCGCGGCGAGCACGCATCGGGCGTGGCCGGGGCGTTGACCGCGCGTGCGAAGGTGCGGCCCAGGTGTGCCGGAGCGGGCACGAGGCGGTGAGCGAGCGAGGGGGAGAGAGCGCGGCCACGACGGAGCGGGCACGCGGCACGGTAGAGAGAGGAGGGAGCGGTGCGTGCTCACAGGGCCAGTAGGGAAAGGGCAGCGGGCTCGACAGAGTTCGGGGAAGTCCGACGAGGGAGATCCGGCGAGGTCCAGGCGGCGGCGCGGGTGAAGGGGACGAGGCAGCCACCGAGATCCGGCGACGGAGCGGTCGCGGACGGGGCGGCGTGGTCCTGGTCGAGTGTAACATCCCAAATTTTCAATTTGGAATGTTATACATTAGATCATCATGCATATCATATTTTTCTCGCATTTTCCGATCCTAGAAAATTTCACGCAACTCAAGGACCCTCGGAGAGAGTTGGAAGTTTCATTATTTTCATATTTGGGATTTCTCAAATTTTGAAAATAGGATCATTGGATTTATTTAATTATCTTCATAAAGTTTTTCCTATAAAAAAATTTTTAGAGAGGGAATAATATGACTTTCCCAATATTTAGGAAAAATGAAGATATTATAAATAAATCAAGATTTGGTTTTGGAAGATTTATTTTGCTTAGGCAAAAAAATTGAGCATTTTAAAAATTTATGCATGTTTGCCGTTTTTAAAGTTCATTTTGTTCGACTCATTTTTAGGAGTCGGGGAAAATTTGTTTTATTTAATTTGGAGTTCAATTGGTATTTTTTTTAATTCATTTGGTTTAATTTTAAAAAAAAACAGCGCCCCCCTGGGCCAAGGCCCAGCCGGCCAGCCAGCCAGGCCCGGCCCAGCGCCCCGCCTCCCTCTCCCTCGCG
>NC_057804.1:299367283-299373895 GCF_018294505.1 Triticum aestivum | reverse complement strand
TTATCTAAGGTGGCAACTTAAACACACATCTGGGTGGATTGAGGCACCTGATGTCTATCAGGACTTGCCTGTTTTTTTTGGACCGCCACCCAGGCTCAAAGGGATCATAAGATATTTCAAACTGGAAACTTCCGTGTGCAGCCACATGCTACTATGGGCTCTAGCATAGTTGACTAAGTTGTGCGAACTCTTACGGGGTGGACTAGCAGATGTAGGGGATGTAGGTGTACCGGTTTACCCCACATGTAAGGTGCTAGTGCTTCTGAAAGACTATGTCTCGGTCATCCGTTTCTCAAACACCATGCAGTGCGAGGAAACAAACGGAGGCGATCGAGTCATGTGGGAAAAAGTGCGCAAACCTCTGCAGAGTAACAAACTAATCATGATTAGCCGTGTCCCCGGTTATGGACGTTTTGAGTATCTAGTACTTGAATATCATTGTGAATCTCAACATGTTACTTCTAATAAAAAGCTATTGGGTTTTTAATGAGTACTTTTAATTGGGATTGAGGATGCTGTCAACCATTCTCAATGTTTAACAACCACCATGATAGTTAAACAAAATTATTCCTTTGATGTAGGGAAAAATTTGCTTTTCGCAAAACTGTAACCATAGAGCCTTACCACCAGCCAAATATGCATGTAGTATAGGCTTATTGTTTCATTACTCTCTATGTGTTACATTGCCAGCATATTCCATGTGCTGACCCGTTTTCGGGCTGCAACGTTAATGTTGCAGACTTTTCAGACGACGATTGAGGTGCGTTTAGGTCGTGGTTCTATACTCAGTGATGCCGATGGAGTTGATGGACTCACTTATCTTCCAAGCCTTCCGCTGTTATCGTTATTAGATGGCCTTAAGCCATGATTATTGTAATAAGTTTTTTCTTAGCCGTCGATGTAATAAGTGTGTGATTGCAACTCTGCTATAAAACCTCGATGTACTGTGTGGTGTCAGCATTACTGATCCAGGGATGGCACCGTAGCACAGTAGACGTGATCCATTCGGGTCAGGTCGCTACAGAGATGGTATCAGAGCCCACGCTGACTGTAGGACACGACCACTAAGTTAAAGCCATAGATCACTACTCTCCTCTCATTTTCTAAACTCCTCATCTATTCTACTCTTTAGGATGAAGGACGCGAAGATTAAGTACACCCAACCGGATGAAGGCACACCATTTGGATTTCACTTGAAGGAAGTTACCAAGTACCTGGACATTGGACTACCAAGTTTCACCGGGACTTTCAACGCCACTCTGCCTGAAGAGGAGCGCTGGAAGATTCACGCTCACGTTCCAGGAAGGACATTCGCCCCAATCACCAAGCCTATAGATAGTGTTTTCAATGCACCAACCTGGAGTCTGGGAAGGAGCATGGCATCTCATATCACCATGGGACGCATTGGAGAAGTTTATCAAGAAGACCTCAAGGACACTATCTACCAGATTTGCGGACGCCGAGATGACAAATGGGACATAGTTAGTACCAAGAAGGATAGATCCATTGCAGCTTTTATCCAGGAGTTAAACCAGCACATTCGACGCCAGGAGAACCAGATGTGCAATGATATGTTGGAGTTGCAGAATGCAAAGGCAAGGATCATCGAGCTAGGAGGAGAACTAAAGTCTACACGCAAGGACTACACGGACGAGATCGTAGCTCTAGCAAGACACAATAACGATCTTAAGTATGAGATTGAAGAACTCAAGAAGAAGTTAGCATCCCAGGAGGACGACAAGTACGTCGCATGTCCGGACAGCTACATCAACATCGACGACACCGATTCGGATCCAAGTGAACCCGATTTTGAAGACGAAGCTGGAGCAGACATCATGGAATCTTCCACCGGTTCAAATTAGTAGATGACCACCACATATTAGTAGTATTTCCCCCCCCCCCATGTAAACATTATAGTACACGCACTTGCGATAGTTAGATCGTTATAAGCCTTGTTTGATTGAATGGAGTGATTTTGTGTGCATTTGCTCATGTGCATTTGGGTAGTGATTCCCCTTAGACCTCATTCTATTCTAAATTTCTCTTCTTTTCTAAACCCATCAGATGCCTCCGAGACGTGACCCTGAATTCGTTTTCCCGCCAGAGATCACCCAACTGATTCAGCAGCAGAACACCCTGATTCAAACATTGGTGCAGAACCAAGGCAACAACAACAACAACCCACCCCCACCACCTGCGGATCATTTGACTCGTTTCCTTAGACTAAATCCGCCGGTGTACTCCAGTAGCACCGAGCCGATTGTAGCAGATGATTGGCTCCGCAAGATAGGAAGGGAGTTGACCACTGCAGGATGCACAGATGGAGAAAGAGTGAAGTTTGCAGCACATCAGCTTGAAGGACCCGCAGCCGCATGGTGGGAGAATTTCACAGCCACTTACCCGGTAGACACTGTCACATGGGATCAATTTCAGCAAGCTTTTCGCACTGCCCATGTTTCAGCAGGAGCTATGGCCATAAAGAAGCGTGAGTTTCGCAACTTACGCCAAGGAGGAAGGACTGTTGGCCAGTATGTGGAGGAGTTTAGTAAGCTAGCCCGTTATGCCCCAGATGACGTTGCTACGGATGTAGCTAAGCAGGAGAAGTTTCTGGAAGGACTGAATGATGAACTAAGCATGCAGTTGATGGTAGCAAATTTCAATAACTACCAGGAGTTAGTAGACTGAGCCCTTATGATTGAAGGAAAGCAGCAGCAAATTGAGAATCGTAAGAGGAAGTATGGACAGGGGAAGTATAACTCTGGAGCCCAGCAGAAGCCCCGTTTTACCCCTAAACCGGGATTTAAGTTTCAGCACACCCATGGAGGAGGTAGCTCGCACAACCATAATGGCCACAAGAATGGTAATGGGAATGGAGGAAGCAACGGCCAGAACCGAACAACCCCATCAACCCCAACCAAGAGAGACCTGAGTCAAGTCACCTGTTTCAAGTGTTCGAAGACCGGACATTATGCCAATGACTGTCCAGAAGGCCAGAATGGAAATGGCAATGGAAGCTCTGGGAAGAAGCCCAACCCTTTCAATAGGGGACAGGTGAACCACGTTAATGTGGAGGAGATTGAAGATCAGCCCGATGCAGTAATCGGTAAGTTTTTGGTTAAGTCATTTACTGCACTCGTTCTTTTTGATACTGGTGCATCGTATTCATACATATCAAGGGGATTTGAGGAAAAGTATAGCCTACCCACTAGGATTCTTAAAACACCTATGCTAGTAAGCTCGCCAGGAGCAGAATACATGGCCAGACAAGGATGTTTTCAAGTACCATTGAGTATAGGAAGGCATGTATTCCCAATGGATTTAATTATTCTGGAATCCCAAGGTCTGGATGTGATTCTTGGTATGGATTGGCTGTCGATGTATGGAGGAAACATCGATTGCGCCAGTAAGACAATTTTGCTTACCACACCAGAAGGAAGAAGGATCAAGTATGTATCCCGGCATGTGCCAAACAGGACACAAGTGAATTGCTTATCAGGAGTTGTGCAGGAGGAAGTACCAGTGGTAAAGGATTTTCCTGATGTATTTCCTGAGGAATTACCAGGCATGCCACCGGATAGAGACATTGAGTTTTTGATTGAGTTATTGCCAGGTACAGGTCCAATATCGAAGCGACCGTACCGGATGCCAGCAAAGGATTTGGTGGAAATTAAGAATCAGATTAAGGAGTTATTGGATAAAGGTTACATTCGCCCAAGTTCTTCACCTTGGGGATCACCCGTTTTGTTAGTGGAGAAGAAGGATGGATCTTTGAGAATGATTGTTGATTATCGTGAATTGAATGCGGTAACAATCAAGAACAAGTACCCACTACCAATGATAAATGATCTGTTTGATCGTTTGCAAGGAGCCAAAGTGTTTTCCAAGATCGACTTGCGATCAGGGTACCATCAGTTGAAGATTCGGGAGCAAGACATACCCAAGACTGCATTTACCACGAGATATGGACTGTACGAGTATACCGTTATGTCATTTGGATTGACTAACGCACCTGCCTATTTCATGAACCTGATGAACAAAGTGTTTATGGAGTTTTTGGATAAGTTCGTCGTGGCGTTCATAGATGACATTTTGATTTTCTCGAAGAATGAAGAGGAACACAAGGAACATTTGCGTTTGGTTTTGGAGAAGCTAAGAGAACATCAGTTATACGCCAAGTTCAGCAAATGTGAGTTTTGGCTAAAGGAAGTTGGATTTCTTGGACATGTTATATCCGGAGAAGGAATAGCAGTTGACCCCACAAAGGTTGAGACCGTAACTAATTGGGAAGCACCAACGACAGTTGGAGAGATTCGGAGTTTTCTTGGACTCGCAGGATACTACCGAAGATTCATTGAGAATTTCTCAAGGATTGTTAAGCCTATGACTGAATTGTTGAAGAAGGATAACAAATTCATATGGACTGAGGACTGTGAGGCAAGTTTTCAGGAGTTGAAGAAAAGATTGGTTACCTCACCAGTTTTGATATTGCCAGATCAGACTAAGGATTATGAGGTGTATTGCGACGCTTCACGTCGAGGACTTGGAGCAGTGCTTATGCAGGAAGGAAGAGTTGTTTCGTATGCTTCACGACAACTTAAGCCCCATGAGTTGAATTATGCCACTCATGATTTGGAGTTAGCAGCCGTTGTGCATGCCCTGAAGACGTGGAGACATTTTCTCATTGGAAATCATTGTGAAGTATATACGGATCACAAGAGTCTGAAGTACATCTTCACACAGAAGTAATTGAATCTCAGACAAAGGAGATGGTTAGAACTTATCAAGGATTATGATATGAGATTGCATTATCACCCCGGAAAAGCTAATGTCGTAGCAGACGCATTGAGCCGTAAGAGCCACGTCAATACCCTAATGATGGGAGGAATACCCAATGAGTTAGCCGAGGACCTTCGAGAGCTATGTTTGGAAATAGTTCCGAGAGGCTATGTAGCAACATTGGAGATTCAGTCGACACTGATGGACAAAATCAGAGAAGCCCAAAAGGCAGATAAGGAAGTTGCCTCTATAAAGGAGAAAATGGGCAAAGGAAAGGCTAAAGGATTTCGTGAGGATGAACACGATACCCTATGGTTTGAAGACTGTGTTTATGTGCCCAATAACCCAGAAATCAGAAAGTTGATTTTACAAGAAGCCCATGATTCACCCTATTCGATTCACCCAGGAAATACCAAGATGTATTTGGATTTGAAGAACACTTTCTGGTGGACCGGAATGAAGAAGGATATTGCGGAATATGTAGCTATTTGCGATGTATGTCAGAGAGTAAAGGCAGAACATCAGAAGCCAGCAGGATTGTTACAACCGTTGCCGATACCCGAATGGAAGTGGGATAAACTAGGCATGGATTTCATCACAGGTTTGCCAAAGACCCGTTCAGGATATGACTCGATTTGGGTTATAGTCGACCGTTTAACAAAGGTAGCTCATTTCATTCCAGTCAAGACTACCTATAGCAGTGCTAAGTTGGCAAAGATATACATGACCAGAATTGTGTGTTTACACGGAGTTCCGAGGAGCATCGTATCAGATAGAGGAAACCAGTTTACCTCGAAATTTTGGAACCAGTTGCACGAGACATTGGGAACTAGATTGGAATTCAGTACAGCTTTCCACCCACAGACCGATGGACAGACTGAGAGAGTCAATCAGATTTTGGAAGATATGCTGAGAGCTTGTGCACTAGATTATGGATCTAGCTGGGATGATAATTTGCCGTATGCAGAATTTTCCTACAACAACAGTTACCAAACCAGCTTGAAGATGGCACCTTTTGAGGCTCTGTATGGAAGAAGGTGCAGGACACCGTTGTCCTGGAATGAAGTTGGAGACCGTCAATTCTTTGGACCAGATTTGATTAAGGAGTCTGAACAGAAGGTTAAGTTGATTCGAGACAGGCTCAAGGTAGCCCAGTCCAGACAGAAGAGCTATGCCGATTCAAAGCGCAAAGCGATTGAGTATGAAGTTGGAGACAGAGTATATCTCAGAGTATCCCCGCTTCGAGGAGTTAAGCGTTTTGGAGTTAAAGGAAAGTTAGCACCCCGTTTCGTTGGACCGTATGAGATTTTGCAACGTATGGGAGAAGTCGCGTATAAGTTGGAACTACCAAAAGGACTGTCAGGAGTTCATGATGTATTCCATGTTTCTCAGTTGAAGAAATGTCACCCAGAGATAGCAGAGGTACCGTTAAGAGACACAGTGCCACTAGAAGCAATTCAGTTGAGGGATGACTTGACATATGAGGAAAAACCTGTTAAGATTCTCGATTATGCCAGCAGAGTTACCCGCAGCAAAGTTATCAAATTTTGTAAAGTTCAGTGGAGCCACCACACTGAGGATGAAGCCACCTGGGAAAGAGAGGAAGTTTTGCTCAAGGACCACCCTCACCTATTTTCTAGCCAACCCGAATCTCGAGGGCGAGATTCATCTTAAGGGGGTAGGTTTGTAACATCCCAAATTTTCAATTTGGAATGTTATACATTAGATCATCATGCATATCATATTTTTCTCGCATTTTCCGATCCTAGAAAATTTCACGCAACTCAAGGACCCTCGGAGAGAGTTGGAAGTTTCATTATTTTCATATTTGGGATT
>NC_057804.1:299364335-299365056 GCF_018294505.1 Triticum aestivum | reverse complement strand
CAAACCTCTGCAGAGTAACAAACTAATCATGATTAGCCGTGTCCCCGGTTATGGACGTTTTGAGTATCTAGTACTTGAATATCATTGTGAATCTCAACATGTTACTTCTAATAAAAAGCTATTGGGTTTTTAATGAGTACTTTTAATTGGGATTGAGGATGCTGTCAACCATTCTCAATGTTTAACAACCACCATGATAGTTAAACAAAATTATTCCTTTGATGTAGGGAAAAATTTGCTTTTCGCAAAACTGTAACCATAGAGCCTTACCACCAGCCAAATATGCATGTAGTATAGGCTTATTGTTTCATTACTCTCTATGTGTTACATTGCCAGCATATTCCATGTGCTGACCCGTTTTCGGGCTGCAACGTTAATGTTGCAGACTTTTCAGACGACGATTGAGGTGCGTTTAGGTCGTGGTTCTATACTCAGTGATGCCGATGGAGTTGATGGACTCACTTATCTTCCAAGCCTTCCGCTGTTATCGTTATTAGATGGCCTTAAGCCATGATTATTGTAATAAGTTTTTTCTTAGCCATCGATGTAATAAGTGTGTGATTGCAACTCTGCTATAAAACCTCGATGTACTGTGTGGTGTCAGCATTACTGATCCAGGGATGGCACCGTAGCACAGTAGAGGTGATCCATTCGGGTCAGGTCGCTACATCGAGCCCCCTGATCTCGATCCCGATCGAGGGGGGGAGGCAGAGGGGGAATC
>NC_057804.1:299356578-299362675 GCF_018294505.1 Triticum aestivum | reverse complement strand
TTGAACGAGGCGGACCAATAGGCAAAGTTCTCGTCCATCGGCGGTTACCGGAAGTCATCAACAGTAGAAACAGGGTTACACCAGACAGGAAGGTACACCGAGGTGTTTACCTAAGCAGGGGATTACCGTGCTCGGTTAAGTAGTTTACAAGAAAGTTGGAACAAAACAACGGGAAGGAAAATGTGCTTAAACACGTATATCAGGGGTATATCCTTCCCAAGGACAAGCAGAGCAAGATATCCATGACAGGATATTAGGTAGAAAACTCCTTAGGTAGGGGAGAGAAATTTCATGACATTACCCATACAACGGTGTTTGGATAATTGAGCAGGAAACATTTAGCATTGGGCTTCAAATGTTCTTGTTGAAAATCAGAGTATCACAGACATGCTTCGAGATAGCATTGACATGGTCTTCAAGCAAAGGCCGGTTTTAGATACTCAATGGATCCATCAGGAACAGTTTATAACATAGGTCTTACAATTTCCTCCAAGAAGAATGGTTATCCTTGCAAATAAACCATAATGATAGGAACTCCAGCCAGGGGGAGGGGTGCTAGGCATGACATCCTGTTACCAGGTCATCAAAGGGCCAACAACATAACTCTTGGAAAGTTGTCCCAACCATCATATCTGACTGAGATTCAGATCTGATTGGTGTAATGATACCTCAGACTCAGGATGTCCGAGAATAAAAGGTGCAACACAAATAGACGAAATGACATTTCAGGATTCTCAGGAAATGAACTATGGGAGTGGGTTCCTGAAACAATAGTTCATCATTAAACCAAGGAGAGGAGGAGGTGGCTGATGGGCTCGGCGATAATCCATCGAGATTCCCGACAAGATGGATTTCCACAATTATGTGAACAAGGAGATAACATTTGTCAGATCAAATGGTATAATGATGTATGCTCGAGGAAACATACTCAATTAAACATTGGTTGAAAGGTGCACCCGAATATGGGTTGGGTCGCACGATCAATGTTAGAGTGGTGACTTGACGAACAAAAGAATTAGAATGAAACTCGACCATTACTTCAAAGCAATAGGGTTTCTAGAAGTTTTGAATTCACACCTCATAGTTCAATTGTCGGTATTCCGGTTAGAAACAACACGGGTACCAAGAAAGAATGGTGAGGGTGAGAAGTATCACCATACCAAGAATTCTTAAGAGGTGGAGTAATCCTCACGACCTTCTTGACATAAAAGATGGTAATACTCCATGGTAAAGAAAAACAAATGCTAGGTAGCAAGGAACTCAAGGTATAACACAGAACACAAACAAGTTTTTGTTGGAGGGAACGCAATAAAGAGGTCGATGACACACAAATCATCGAGGGCAAGGATGGTATTTCTCATCATTAATTCAATTGATATCCTGGAAGAGCATCAGAATGTAGATGGTGATCATGACACATTTGTCGAGAGATTCCACGAAGATGTAATCGATCAGCGATCACACCAAGTCAAAAGAATGATGAAGCATGAGGTTATTGGAACCATAGGTACAACACAAACTTGAAATCAAGATTGTTGTTCAAGGCGAACTGATATGACGAGGAAGATCGATGTAAGCTTAGCTCATTGTCAAAAGTTGTGCTCCGGGATTAAGGACCAGGTAGCACAGTTAAAATTTAGCATGGTAATGATATGGCCGATCAGGCTAGGAATGACATGATTGGGTACAAACTCGTAAGTAAAGAATATTAGTAAGAGTTGTTGAACCGTAATGCGGACTCGGTTCAGTTATCGGTGTCTCTGAGTGTTTAATAACTCAGAGCCCGTGAAAAATTGTAATCAGTGAGTATGTAGTACTTGATGAAGAACTCATAGGAAGTTATGCAGTTCCAAGATAATCTCGAGATACCATGGGGTAATACTCGACGACAGATCAAATTAGAGGTTGTACCGGGGTATTGATCCACAGAAGACAAGTGCTTACACTTGCATTGAAAATGGTATTTAAAGGAGAACATGGTCGGAACCACGATTGTAAAAGGCCATACCCCAGATATAAGATGAACTTATATCAAGGGAATAATTAATTTTAAAAGAAGCTTCGATGAGAAGATGTACATCGGGTCCATGGGCATGAACACAAAGTTCAAGGTCGACTCCCACTTCTCCAATGCATAACCTTTCATCCACTTCTCGCGTGCGATTAAGTTGCAGTGTTGAAATTTTATCTGGCAAAGCACCAGAAGAGTATGACTCGTGAAAACTTTCGGGTTCACATGGTCTAGAGAAAGCATATGTTCAACCCTTAGTGGCTTCTTAGAAACATATACCACAAGTTTCAAGAGTAAATAACACAAGCCCGAAAGCAAAGTATGGTTGGCCAAGCGGAGGATACAACTTAACAAAGGCATTAGGTATCAGGGGAAGAACTCACAAAGTGATCAAATGTGAAGGACACGTTCGGATAATAATCCATCAGTGGATATGGCGATCCAAAATGGGGCTGATATGAGTATCGATACCCAATCAGAGGAAGAAAGATTGCAAATGCATCAGTTTATAGAACAGCTGAATAGTTCAACGCTTAATTAGCAAAGTAATTATGATTTTCAAATCAAGGGATCAGGAGCAAATGCTCTGATCAAGAATGGATAAGCTGAATAGAATTAGGGATACAATCAACGACAATTGGACTGGTCGAGAACCAATTCCAGTTAAAAGAATGGCAGCTCAGCCGGAAAGGTAATTTATAAGGATTAGTGAGGATTGCGCGTATGCGCAAACATATTGAGTCAATAGACCCAAAATGATAATGACAAGGAATGTCAATAAGACTACGAGACTTATGGGATTAACCATAATGCGAGCAAGCAAGAATTTCAAGAGCCAAAGGCTCCAAAGGATTTCGGAAGATCGAATAGTATTTTGAAGACTTTTGTGAAATTCATGAACAACTGGGGATGAGCGGATACTCGATAAGTGCAATAATTAACCGTAGGGGTATTCAGGTGATAAAGAACAGCAAGGCAGTAAGCTCAAAGGATTATCGAAACAACGACGAGTTTTTCAGGTTATCTTGTAATAACAAGACCAACTGGGGATGAATGTAAGAATAACAACTGCAAGTAGTTATCCATAAGGGTTTGCGGTGGAAGGGGAATTGCAAACGTGATGAACACAAGTTCTCGGGTTAACAGCGGAGAGTATCTTCAGGGTCTTCTGGTGCAGCAAACGATCATCAGTAACAAGGGACTCTCCGGGTGAAAGTGATAACGAGATCCTATTGTTAGATTTAGTAAACTTCATTTAATCTGAATAGAGGAGAGATCAGAGTCCCAGAGTAAAGGTCGAGGAGTAAAAGATCCTACTACCACCCAATGGCGACGTGTGTCCATAAGACACACAGCCATGTTAGTAAAAGTTTTGCAATGTCTAGACTCGACTTCGGCCAAGGAGTTGGAAGGGGGATTCCTACAGGCAGTTGGCTCTGATACCAACTTGTGACGCCCCCGATTCAATCGTACACTAATCATGCACGCAATTGTGTACGATCAAGATCAGGGACTCACGGGAAGATATCACAACACAACTCTAAAACATAAATAAGTCATACAAGCATCATAATACAAGCCAGGGGCCTCGAGGGCTCGAATACAAATGCACGATCATAGACGAGTCAGCGGAAGCAACAATATCTGAGCACAGACATAAGTTAAACAAGTCTGCCATAAGATGGCTAGCACAAACTGGGATACAGATCGAAAGAGGCGCAGGCCTCCTGCCTGGGATCCTCCTAACTACTCCTGGTCGTCGTCAGCGGGCTGCACGAAGTAGTAGGCACCTCCGGTGTAGTAGGGGTCGTCGTCGATGGTGGCGTCTAGCTCCTGGACTCCAGCATCTGGTTGCGACAACCAGGTAGAAGGGAAAGGGGAAAAGAGGGAGAAAAGCAACCGTGAGTACTCATCCAAAGTACTCGCAACCAAGGAGCTACACTACATATGCATGGGTATAGCCATATCGGTGGACTGAACTGCAGAATGCCAGAATAAAAGGGGGATAGCTAATCCTGTCGAAGACTACGCTTCTGGCAGCCTCCGTCTTGCAGCATGTAGAAGAGAGTAGATTGAAGTCCTCCAAGTAGCATCTCCAAGTAGCATCTCCAATCAGCATCGCATAGCATAAACCTCCCCGGCGATCCTCTCCTCGACGCCCTGTAGAAAAGAGATCACCGGGTTGTCTGTGGAACTTGGAAGGGTGTGTTTTATTAAGTATCCGGTTCTAGTTGTCATAAGGTCAAGGTACAACTCCAAGTCGTCGTGTTACCGAAGATCACGGCTATTCAAATAGATTAACTTCCCTGCAGGGGTGCACCAACTTACCCAACACGCTTGATCCCATTTGGCCGCACACACTTTCCTGGGTCATGCCCGGCCGCGGAAGATCAACACGTCGCAGCCCCACCTAGGCACAACAGAGAGGCCAGCACGCCGATCTAAACCTAAGCGCGCAGGGGTCTGGGCCCATCGCCCATAGCACACCTGCACGTTGCGTACGCGGCCGAAAGCAGAACTAGCCCCCTTAATACAAGAGCAGGCTTACGTTCCAATCCGGCGCGCGCCACTCAGTCGCTGGCGTCACGAAGTGCTTCGGCTGATACCACGACGCCGAGTGCCCATATCTTTCCCACGTAGTTGGTTAGTGCGTATAGGCTCGTAGCCAACTCAGATCAAATACCAAGATCTCGTTAAGCGTATTAAGTATCCGCGAACGCCGAACAGGGCCAGGCCCACCTCTCTCCTAGGCGGTCTTAACCTGCCCTGTCGCTCCGCCACAAAGATCCACACAAAGGGCCGTCGGGACAAAGGTCCTTTCAGCCCCCAATCCGTGAATCACTCGCGGGTACTCTTCGAGCTGACCCGACTTTAGTCACCATCTGTAAAGTATGTATGCATGTATAGAATATACCCGTGATCACCTCCCGAGTGATCACGGCCCAATAGTATAGCAAGGCAGACTGACAAGAATGTAGGGCCAATGATGATAAACTAGCATCCTATACTAAGCATTTAGGATTGCAGGTAAGGTATCAACAGATGTAGCAACAATGTCAGGCTATGCATCAGAATAGGATCAACGGAAAGCAGTAACAGGCTACACTACTCTAATGCAAGCAGTATAGAAGAGAATAGGCGATATCTGGTGATCAAGGGGGGGGGGGCTTGCCTGGTTGCTCTGGCAAGAGAGAGGGGTCGTCAACTCCGTAGTCGAACTGGGCAGCAGCAGCGTCGGTCTCGTAGTCTACCGAAGAGAAGAGGGGGAAGAAACAATAAATACAGTGCAAACATAAGCAAGACGACGCAAGACATGACAAAGAGCGGTGCTAGGTGTGTCCTAACGCAGTATGAGGTGATGCTGGCGAAGGGGGAAATCATCCGGGAAAGTATTCCCGGTGTTCCGTGTTTTCGGGCAGAGGAGCCGGAGGGGGAAAGTTGCGAGTTAGATAGGTTAGGGGTGTGTGGCGGACGAACGGATTGCGTATCCGGAATCGTCTCGTCGTTCTGAGCAACTTTCATGTTGAAAATATTTTAATCCGAGTTACGGATTAAAAGATATGATTTTCTAAAGATTTTATTAATTTCTGGTATTTAATTAATTATTTAAATTAATTCGAAAATAAATTAATGACATCAGCATGATGTCATGCTGACGCCAGCAGTCAACAGAGTGTTGACTGAGTCAATCTGACGTGTGGGACCCAGCTGCCATTGACTGTTAACTAACCTAATAGATTAATTAACTAAACTTAGTGATTAGGTTAATCTACTAGGATTAATTAAGTTAATTAATTCTTTAATTAATTAACTAATTAATATTTTAATTATTTACTTATCTATTATTTTTTTTAAATCCCTTTTTTTTCGTTCTGGCGTGGGCCCCGTTTGTCATAGGCCCATAGGGCTTAGTGGATTCGGGCGCCGGTGAAACGGGGCAGAGCCCCGGGTGGGCGGGCGCCGGGCGCCTGACTGGGCGCTGCGGGTGCCGGCGGTCACAGAGCCGGCCAACGAGGGTGTCATGGCCGCGGCGAGGTCAGTGGCCGGAGTGGCCACGGGCGGCAGCGGCCGCCGCAGCAGTGGACG
>NC_057804.1:299348285-299355612 GCF_018294505.1 Triticum aestivum | reverse complement strand
AGGCCCAGTGGGGGGGGGGTTGCTCCTTTTTTTTCTTTTTCTTTTTTTCCTTTTGTTTTCTTTTTCCCTTTTCTTTTATTTAATCTTTTCGGTTTTATTAAATTATTTCAATTTTGTATAATGTGAGAACAACACCTAAATATGGTATGTTAAAGATACCACTTCCACATTAATTTGGACAGCTAAATAAAATAGTTTAATATTTTACAAAATACAAAAGGCATTTACTTAATTTCTTTTGCTTCTGTTTTATTTACCTTTGAGCATTTAAACATTTTATAAAATGTGTTTACTCCACCATAATTAACTTTGTAATATTTGACAACCCCCGAACATTTTAGTTTTAATTTTTGAAAACTTTTATCGCCATCATAATTTTGAATTGAATTTCGAAACCGTTTTGAACTAACTCGAGATTAGCAACTATAATCGAGGTGACGTGGCAACACTAGCAGAGGATCACTGTAGCTTAATTACCCGGGCGTCACAATTCTCCTCCACTACAAGAAATCTCGTCCCGAGATTTAAGAGGGGGACTAGGGGGGAAAGGTCTGGTTACGAAATCCTAACGAATCTTCTCGTCTTTGGTTGCTCTCCTCGAAGAGGTGGATCCATAGCGTTGATGACTTCACTCCTATGCCTCAATGCATCATGATGAAATCGTCGTCCTTCCTTCAGGATCTCCATCATACTTAAGAAAGAACAAAGGGGGGGCATTCCGGGGGAACGAACCTCTGCAAGGTTGATTATCTGGTCAATAACACAGGAAAGGTGGTGGGAAGTAACTCCCGAATTCAAACTAAAGAAAGTATCAAGAGCAAAGTACGGAGGTACGATGAGAAGTTTCGAGCGGGTAGGCAATCGTTCGATGCCTGAAACAAATGATGAAAGGGGTCCAGAGCAACGAGAATAAGTATTGCATCTGATACCAGAATAGATCGTCTCTAGGAAGGTGGTTGGTGATCTTCATACGAAGCCAATCGTGAGGAATAACTTCGAAGATATGGGTGTGCCGGAGAGTCAGGTTTCGATCCTGTGGTACTGTGGGTTATGGGCCCACCATGTGGTTTTTATTATTATTATTATTATTTTATAGGAGCAATGACATCTTTCACGGTCATGATAGCAAGGCATGTCAGAGAGTACCATGTCAGTTATGTCGGCAACAACGTTGGTACCAAGGGCGAGGGATGAAGAGAACCACCTTCCTGCTCCTTGAACGAGGCGGACCAATAGGCAAAGTTCTCGTCCATCGGCGGTTACCGGAAGTCATCAACAGTAGAAACAGGGTTACACCAGACAGGAAGGTACACCGAGGTGTTTACCTAAGCAGGGGATTACCGTGCTCGGTTAAGTAGTTTACAAGAAAGTTGGAACAAAACAACGGGAAGGAAAATGTGCTTAAACACGTATATCAGGGGTATATCCTTCCCAAGGACAAGCAGAGCAAGATATCCATGACAGGATATTAGGTAGAAAACTCCTTAGGTAGGGGAGAGAAATTTCATGACATTACCCATACAACGGTGTTTGGATAATTGAGCAGGAAACATTTAGCATTGGGCTTCAAATGTTCTTGTTGAAAATCAGAGTATCACAGACATGCTTCGAGATAGCATTGACATGGTCTTCAAGCAAAGGCCGGTTTTAGATACTCAATGGATCCATCAGGAACAGTTTATAACATAGGTCTTACAATTTCCTCCAAGAAGAATGGTTATCCTTGCAAATAAACCATAATGATAGGAACTCCAGCTGGGGGGGGGGGGTGCTAGGCATGACATCCTGTTACCAGGTCATCAAAGGGCCAACAACATAACTCTTGGAAAGTTGTCCCAACCATCATATCTGACTGAGATTCAGATCTGATTGGTGTAATGATACCTCAGACTCAGGATGTCCGAGAATAAAAGGTGCAACACAAATAGACGAAATGACATTTCAGGATTCTCAGGAAATGAACTATGGGAGTGGGTTCCTGAAACAATAGTTCATCATTAAACCAAGGAGAGGAGGAGGTGGCTGATGGGCTCGGCGATAATCCATCGAGATTCCCGACAAGATGGATTTCCACAATTATGTGAACAAGGAGATAACATTTGTCAGATCAAATGGTATAATGATGTATGCTCGAGGAAACATACTCAATTAAACATTGGTTGAAAGGTGCACCCGAATATGGGTTGGGTCGCACGATCAATGTTAGAGTGGTGACTTGACGAACAAAAGAATTAGAATGAAACTCGACCATTACTTCAAAGCAATAGGGTTGCTAGAAGTTTTGAATTCACACCTCATAGTTCAATTATCGGTATTCCGGTTAGAAACAACACGGGTACCAAGAAAGAATGGTGAGGGTGAGAAGTATCACCATACCAAGAATTCTTAAGAGGTGGAGTAATCCTCACGACCTTCTTGACATAAAAGATGGTAATACTCCATGGTAAAGAAAAACAAATGCTAGGTAGCAAGGAACTCGAGGTATAACACAGAACACAAACAAGTTTTTGTTGGAGGGAACACAATAAAGAGGTCGATGACACACAAATCATCGAGGGCAAGGATGGTATTTCTCATCATTAATTCAATTGATATCCTGGAAGAGCATCAGAATGTAGATGGTGATCATGACACATTTGTCGAGAGATTCCACGAAGATGTAATCGATCCGCGATCACACCAAGTCAAAAGAATGATGAAGCATGAGGTTATTGGAACCATAGGTACGACACAAACTTGAAATCAAGATTGTTGTTCAAGGCGAACTGATATGACGAGGAAGATCGACGTAAGCTTAGCTCATTGTCAAAAGTTGTGCTCCGGGATTAAGGACCAGGTAGCACAGTTAAAATTTAGCATGGTAATGATATGGCCGATCAGGCTAGGAATGACATGATCGGGTACAAACTCGTAAGTAAAGAATATTAGTAAGAGTTGTTGAACCGTAATGCGGACTTGGTTCAGTTATCGGTGTCTCTGAGTGTTTAATAACTCAGAGCCCATGAAAAATTGTAATCAGTGAGTATGTAGTACTTGATGAAGAACTCATAGGAAGTTATGCAGTTCCAAGATAATCTCGAGATACCATGGGGTAATACTCGACGACAGATCAAAGTAGAGGTTGTACCGGGGTATTGATCCACAGAAGACAAGTGCTTACACTTGCATTGAAAATGGTATTTAAAGGAGAACATGGTCGGAACCACGATTGTAAAAGGCCATACCCCAGATATAAGATGAACTTATATCAAGGGAATAATTAATTTTAAAAGAAGCTTCGATGAGAAGATGTACATCGGGTCCATGGGCATGAACACAAAGTTCAAGGTCGACTCCCACTTCTCCAATGCATAACCTTTCATCCACTTCTCGCGTGCGATTAAGTTGCAGTGTTGAAATTTTATCTGGCAAAGCACCAGAAGAGTATGACTCGTGAAAACTTTCGGGTTCACACGGTCTAGAGAAAGCATATGTTCAACCCTTAGTGGCTTCTTAGAAACATATACCACAAGTTTCAAGAGTAAATAACACAAGCCCGAAAGCAAAGTATGGTTGGCTAAGCAGAGGATACAACTTAACAAAGGCATTAGGTATCAGGGGAAGAACTCACAAAGTGATCAAATGTGAAGGACACTGTCGGATAATAATCCATCAGTGGATATGGCGATCCAAAATGGGGCTGATATGAGTATCGATACCCAATCAGAGGAAGAAAGATTGCAAATGCATCCGTTTATAGAACAGCTGAATAGTTCAACGCTTAATTAGCAAAGTAATTATGATTTTCAAATCAAGGGATCAGGAGCAAATGCTCTGATCAAGAATGGATAAGCTGAATAGAATTAGGGATACAATCAACGACAATTGGACTGGTCGAGAACCAATTCCAGTTAAAAGAATGGCAGCTCAGCCGGAAAGGTAATTTATAAGGATCAGTGAGGATTGCGCGTATGCGCAAACATATTGAGTCAGTAGACCCAAAATGATAATGACAAGGAATGTCAATAAGACTACGAGACTTATGGGATTAACCATAATGCGAGCAAGCAAGAATTTCAAGAGCCAAAGGCTCCAAAGGATTTCGGAAGATCGAATAGTATTTTGAAGACTTTTGTGAAACTCATGAACAACTGGGGATGAGCGGATACTCGATAAGTGCAATAATTAACCGTAGGGGTATTCAGGTGATAAAGAACAGCAAGGCAGTAAGCTCAAAGGATTATCGAAACAACGACGAGTTTTTCAGGTTATCTTGTAATAACAAGACCAACTGGGGATGAATGTAAGAATAACAACTGCAAGTAGTTATCCATAAGGGTTTGCGGTGGAAGGGGAATTGCAAACGCGATGAACACAAGTTCTCGGGTTAACAGCGGAGAGTATCTTCAGGGTCTTCTGGTGCAGCAGACGATCATCAGTAACAAGGGACTCTCCGGGTGAAAGTGATAACGAGATCCTATTGTTAGATTTAGTAAACTTCATTTAATCTGAATAGAGGAGAGATCAGAGTCCCAGAGTAAAGGTCGAGGAGTAAAAGATCCTACTACCATCCAATGGCGATGTGTGCCCATAAGACACACAACCATGTTAGTAAAAGTTTTGCAATGTCTAGACTCGACTTCGGCCAAGGAGTTGGAAGGGGGATTCCTACAGGCAGTTGGCTCTGATACCAACTTGTGACGCCCTCGATTCAATCGTACACTAATCATGCACGCAATTGTGTACGATCAAGATCAGGGACTCACGGGAAGATATCACAACACAACTCTAAAACATAAATAAGTCATACAAGCATCATAATACAAGCCAGGGGCCTCGAGGGCTCGAATACAAATGCTCGATCATAGACGAGTCAACGGAAGCAACAATATCTGAGCACAGACATAAGTTAAACAAGTCTGCCATAAGATGGCTAGCACAAACTGGGATACATATCGAAAGAGGCGCAGGCCTCCTGCCTGGGATCCTCCTAACTACTCCTGGTCGTCGTCAGCGGGCTGCACGAAGTAGTAGGCACCTCCGGTGTAGTAGGGGTCGTCGTCGACGGTGGCGTCTGGCTCCTGGACTCCAGCATCTGGTTGCGACAACCAGGTAGAAGGGAAAGGGGAAAAGAGGGAGAAAAGCAACCGTGAGTACTCATCCAAAGTACTCGCAAGCAAGGAGCTACACTACATATGCATGGGTATATGTGTAAAGGGCCATATCGGTGGACTGAACTGCAGAATGCCAGAATAAAAGGGGGATAGCTAATCCTGTCGAAGACTACGCTTCTGGCAGCCTCCGTCTTGCAGCATGTAGAAGAGAGTAGATTGAAGTCCTCCAAGTAGCATCTTCAAGTAGCATCTCCAAGTAGCATCTCCAAGCAGCATCGCATAGCATAAACCTACCCGGCGATCCTCTCCTCGACGCCCTGTAGAAAAGAGATCACCGGGTTGTCTGTGGAACTTGGAAGGGTGTGTTTTATTAAGTATCGGGTTCTAGTTGTCATAAGGTCAAGGTACAACTCCAAGTCGTCCTGTTACCGAAGATCACGGCTATTCGAATAGATTAACTTCCCTGCAGGGGTGCACCAACTTACCCAACACGCTCGATCCCATTTGGCCGCACACACTTTCCTGGGTCATGCCCGGCCGCGGAAGATCAACACGTCGCAGCCCCACCTAGGCACAACAGAGAGGCCAGCACGCCGGTCTAAACCTAAGCGCGCAGGGGTCTGGGCCCATCGCCCATAGCACACCTGCACGTTGCGTACGCGGCCGAAAGCAGAACTAGCCCCCTTAATACAAGAGCAGGCTTACGTTCCAATCCGGCGCGCGCCACTCAGTCGCTGGCGTCACGAAGTGATTCGGCTGATACCACGACGCCGAGTGCCCATATCTTTCCCACGTAGTTGGTTAGTGCGTATAGGCTCATAGCCAACTCAGATCAAATACCAAGATCTCGTTAAGCGTGTTAAGTATCCGCGAAAACCGAACAGGGCCAGGCCCACCTCTCTCCTAGGCGGTCTTAACCTGCCCTGTCGCTCCGCCACAAAGATCCACACAGAGGGCCGTCGGGACAAAGGTCCTTTCAGCCCCCAATCCGTGAATCACTCGCGGGTACTCTTCGAGCTGACCCGACTTTAGTCACCATCTGTAAAGTATCTATGCATGTATAGAATATACCCGTGATCACCTCCCGAGTGATCACGGCCCAATAGTATAGCAAGGCAGACTGACAAGAATGTAGGGCCAATGATGATAAACTAGCATCCTATACTAAGCATTTAGGATTGCAGGTGAGGTATCAACAGATGTAGCAACAATGTCAGGCTATGCATCAGAATAGGATCAACGGAAAGCAGTAACAGGCTACACTACTCTAATGCAAGCAGTATAGAAGAGAATAGGCGATATATGGTGATCAAGGGGGGGGGGGCTTGCCTGGTTGCTCTGGCAAGAGAGAGGGGTCGTCAACTCCGTAGTCGAACTGGGCAGCAGCAGCGTCGGTCTTGTAGTCTACCGAAGAGAAGAGGGGGAAGAAACAATATATACAGTGCAAACATAAGCAAGACGATGCGAGACATGACAAAGAGCGGTGCTAGGTGTGTCCTAACGCAGTATGAGGTGATGCTGGCGAAGGGGGAAATCATCCGGGAAAGTATTCCCGGTGTTCCGTGTTTTCGGGCAGAGGAGCCGGAGGGGGAAAGTTGCGAGTTAGATAGGTTAGGGGTGTGTGGCGGACGAACGGACTGCGTATCCGGAATCGTCTCGTCGTTCTGAGCAACTTTCATGTTGAAAATATTTTAATCCGAGTTACGGATTAAAAGATATGATTTTCTAAAGATTTTATTAATTTCTGGTATTTAATTAATTATTTAAATTAATTCGAAAATAAATTAATGACATCAGCATGATGTCATGCTGACGCCAGCAGTCAACAGAGTGTTGACTGAGTCAATCTGACATGTGGGACCCAGCTGCCATTGACTGTTAACTAACCTAACAGATTAATTAACTAAACTTAGTGATTAGGTTAATCTACTAGGATTAATTAAGTTAATTAATTCTTTAATTAATTAACTAATTAATATTTTAATTATTTACTTATCTATTATTTTTTTTAAATCCCTTTTTTTCGTTCTGGGCGTGGGCCCCGTTTGTCATAGGCCCATAGGGCTTAGTGGATTCGGGCGCCGGTGAAACGGGGCAGAGCCCCGGGTGGGCGGGCGCCGGGCGCCCGACTGGGCGCTACGGGTGCCGGCGGTCACAGAGCCGGCCAACGAGGGTGTCATGGCCGCGGCGAGGTCAGTGGCCGGAGTGGCCACGGGCGGCAGCGGCCGCCGCAG
>NC_057804.1:299346028-299347186 GCF_018294505.1 Triticum aestivum | reverse complement strand
GTTTTCTTTTTCCCTTTTCTTTTATTTAATCTTTTTGGTTTTATTAAATTATTTCAATTTTGTAGAATGTGAGAACAACACCTAAATATGGTATGTTAAAGATACCACTGCCACATTAATTTGGACAGCTAAATAAAATCGTTTAATATTTCACAAAATACAAAAGGCATTTACTTAATTTCTTTTGCTGCTGTTTTATTTACCTTTGAGCATTTAAACATTTTATAAAAATGTGTTTACTCCACCATAATTAACTTTGTAATATTTGACAACCCCCGAACATTTTAGTTTTAATTTTTGAAAACTTTTATCGCCATCATAATTTTGAATTGAATTTCGAAACCGTTTTGAACTAACTCGAGATTAGCAACTATAATCGAGGTGACGTGGCAACACTAGCAGAGGATCACTGTAGCTTAATTACCCGGGCGTCACACTCGATCAGATGCCTCGCACCGCCGTCACCTCAGCAACTTGCCATCGAAGCCCCCCTCACTGCCGAGGGAACGCGCTAAAGCCGTCACCTTCAACATCGACAAGGAGCCGCAGCAACCACCGAGCCGTGCAACGCCAGATCCGCTACGGTGGCCTTCACCCGCTCCATGGGACTGCCACCAGAATGGATCCGACCCACACCTCCGACCACACTCCGGCACCCACACCGCCGAGGCAACGCCGCACGCCTCACACGGCAGCAACTGAACGCCCGCTGCCCGCCAAGACCCTTCATGGCAAGGCCTCGCAGCGCCGCCGCCGCCGCCACCGCCAGTGCGGGTGTACCACCTACACCCTCCAACTTGCTACGCCCCACGCAATGCTCCAGACAGCCGCCGCACTCCCCGCCGTGAGCACTCCAAGGACGCCGGCCAGCGCCGACGCGCACCAGATCCGGGCCGAGATCCGCGCTCCGGGCGCCGCCAGCCAGCGCCACCGACACGTGGCAAGCCAACAACGAGACGGAGCGAGACGCCGCGGCTACCACCAGTCCCAGCTCCGCCAGCTCCCGGAGGACCGACCGCAGACCGCATCGCAACCCCCGAGCAGCGCCCAGCACCACCCTCCGCGCGTCGCCGGCCGTGGCCGCCAGATCCGGCCGGACCACGCCAAACCGCGCAACCCAGAGCCGCGCACCGCTCCAACCAGCACCGCCGGACCACG
>NC_057804.1:299300573-299345722 GCF_018294505.1 Triticum aestivum | reverse complement strand
GCGGCGCTGCCGAGTTGCCTAACCAAGAGGAAGGCGTCCCGCGCCGCCGGAGTGCCTCGAGGGAAGGGGGAGACCCCGC
Organism: Triticum aestivum; assembly: GCF_018294505.1. Classification (NCBI taxonomy): domain Eukaryota; kingdom Viridiplantae; phylum Streptophyta; class Magnoliopsida; order Poales; family Poaceae; genus Triticum; species Triticum aestivum. The sequence goes on along the minus strand of NC_057804.1, from coordinate 299,345,643 downwards.
CGCCGCCGACGCGCGCACGGGCTTTGCCCGGCGGCGTCCGCTGATGGCGGCGAGGGAGGGGAGGGGGGGTGTGGGGTGGCGGCGGCGAGGATTAAGGATCCGCCCAGGCCGCTCGCGGGAGCGGCACGGGGGACGGGGTGCCCGCGGGGGGCTTGGATTGGAAACTCAAAACACACCATCGAAGTTTGGTTCGCAATGGCGGCAACGAACTGACCTCGCATCAGTAGCGCACTATAGGTGCTCTTTGCCAAACCATGAATGCCGTCGGCACGACTCCACTACAAATAGGCCACTCGTTATTTCGAAAGGCCACACCAGCGCCACCCAATCCACCAACCCCGACCCCTCAATTCCGTCGAGCGCCCCGCGCCGCCACTCAAACCCTAGCTCCCCAATGGCCACCGTCTCCTTCTCATCCCCGGCGTCCTTCGCCGGCGACAATAGCGGTGCCCTTACCTCCGCCACCATCCTCCGTTTCCCGCCCAACTTCGTCCGCCAGCTCAGCACCAAGGCCCGCCGCAACTGTAGCAACATAGGCGTCGCGCAGATCGTCGCCGCCGCTTGGTCCGATCGCCGCGCCGTCACCTCCCACTCCGGCGGCGGAAGCCGCGTCCGCGGCACCTCCTCCCATGCCGCGGCCGCATCCGCCGCCACCTCTGCGGCGGCGGCTGCCGAGGTTGGCGCCATTCCTAACGCCAAGCTCGCGCAGCCGTCCGCCGCCGCATTGGCCGAGCGTGCCCTGCTCGGTTCCGATGCTAGCCTCGCCGTCCACGCAGGTAACCTACTCGCTCCCTTGTTGTCCATCAGATCTAGGAGTATTTCGCGCAGCTATCCTTTTGGTTTTGACATGCTTGCTGTTTTTCTCTGCGTAAGGCGAGAGGCTTGGGAGAAGGATCGCCACAGACGCGATCACCACGCCAGTAGTGAACACCTCCGCCTACTGGTTCAGTAGCTCGCAGGAGCTGATCGATTTCAAGGTTTGAAGCCCCCTACCTTATTGCTATTCTGTGCTCTAGTTGTCAGATTTGATAAATCTGCGGTTATATTGTCAAAATTTCCTTTTTGTTAGGAGGGGAGGCATGCTAGCTTCGAATACGGGAGGTATGGGAACCCGACCACTGAGGCTTTGGAGAAGAAGATGAGGTGAAATCTAGATTCTCCTCTTTCTTGTGGATTTTTATGCCTTGTTTGTTCCATTGTATTGGTTTTCCATAATTGCTGATTTTGATGCTGCAGTGCACTGGAGAAAGCCGAGTCCACTGTCTTTGTGGCGTCAGGGATGTATGCAAGTGTCGCTATGCTCAGCACACTTGTCCCAGCAGGTGGGCACATCGTTACAACCACAGATTTGTACCGCAAGACAAGAATTTACATGGAGACTGAGCTCCCCAAGAGGGGAATTACGGTAATATGTGCTACCATTATGCCCATGTTCTTTCAGTAATATGATTAGATGCCTATGCAGTTCAGTTAGTTTTGTGAGAACCATTAGGAGAGGTTCATAGCAGCAATATACAGTACTAGCTTACAGGTGATATAGTTGCTGTTGAGTGATGTGGTATGGGACCACATTTTAGAAGCCTAATAAACTTGGAGTAGAAATGCAGCTTCATTCAAGATCCAGTATTTCAGACGTCTTTACTTGATAACCGTGATCTGCATTTTAACAACTAATCGGAGTGAATCTTTGTTGCGTTTCTGTATAATTTGTGGGTTTCTTATCTTTGTACACCTGATGCACAGATGACTGTTATTAGACCTGCTGACATGGATGCTCTCCAAGATGCACTTGATAATAATAATGTGAGTTTAATCTTTACAATTTCCTTCACCCCCTTTCTTCTCATTAACTTATTCATCCACAAGTAGACTAATTTGTTGGTTCCTTTATTTTCAGGTATCTCTATTCTTCACTGAGACTCCTACTAATCCATTTCTCAGATGCATAGATATTGAGCTTGTCTCCAATATGTGCCATAACAAGGGAGCATTGCTATGCATTGATAGCACCTTTGCGTCCCCTATCAATCAGAAAGCACTTACTTTAGGTGCTGACATAGTTGTTCATTCTGCAACGAAGTATATTGCTGGGCACAATGATGTAAGTTCATGAATAATTTTTTAGTACTCTATTTACAGATAAGATATACATTAGCTCAGTTTTTTTTTTTTGCTTTTTAGGTTATTGGAGGCTGTATCAGCGGCAGGGATGAGCTAGTCTCCAAGGTCCGCATTTATCACCATGTAGTTGGTGGTGTTCTAAACCCGGTATGTTGGATTGGCATACTTTCTATCCATCTCTCGAACGTATTTGCTTCTTTCTAGCAAGTGTCACTCTATACCAGGAGTTATATTTGGTCCTCCCCATATATTTACTAGCCTCATGCTGGGATCCTGCAAGGATCCTTAGATTAAATCAATCTGGAAGGAAAGTCCTGGACGATTCATTAGGCTTTGTTTGGTTGTTGGGCATATAACACCCAGGGGAGGAAAACCAGAGATGAATTGTACCGGCCCCACCTGAGCCCATGGAAAGCCGCAGGTCGGATAATTCCCCTGCCACCATTTGGTTGAAAACCATGGATAATCTCTCATTCACGATATCTCTAGAATTTTTTTTAAAAAAAATGAAGAGATTGTTTCAATTATGGCCCAGCAACAGGAGCGTGGGAGGGCTGCTTTGGCTTCTCCAAGCTCTTGAGGCTGTCATGTTCAAGCCATCCATGGCTGCCCCCTTGTAATCGTCGAGGCCAAGGCCGCTGACCCTGCTAGCAAGCCCCATTTGATTCTCCTCTTTTCTCACCGCCCGTCTGTACAGAATTGAATGCCAAGATTTTGCCAGTTCTGCTGAGGCGACTGGAGTGGTAACATGTGGTGATGGATTGGTACATGAGGGTGAGTGGGAGGAGGTGAACAAAGGATTTGGCCATGGATGCAGGATGGAAGCGTTACCAGCAGCGAGATCAAAAATAGAAGTGCAGGTGATTATTGTGAGAGGTAGTGTTGAGAGGCAGGGAGTTCTTTCCACGGCTTGGGAGGCACTCTTTTTAATCCGCGGGAATTGACGGGGAAGTGGAGGGATTTTCCCATATCATGTGTCGAGCAAATCGTACGTGGAAAAACCAGGAATAATTTGCCCTGGGGTGGAAGTTTCCAGTGAATGGGCTGGGATCCCCGTGGCCTCCCCTGCTGCCAAATGATGCCTTAGGGTTCTTTGATCCTGGGTTCACTTCAACCCAGCCAAAAGTGTCATGAAACAGCTGGTTCATTTCTACAATATTTTATATGATCCAAGTGGTCGACTTATTTCAAAAAAATGAACACTGTGGCTCAGATGATTTGGGGAGAACTGTAATTGAACTCTCCTACAATTTGTTGCAGTGGCAAAATATATAATATTCCATTTACACTATCTTTCAGTCCTAGATGGGACAAAAAGAAATCATTGCTGTCTAAGAGTTTGTGCTCCTGCAATATGAGGGTGCTGCATTGCTTTTCGGCGCATAGAGACATGGCACATATAGTATTGCCTCCTAATTTACTTCTAAAGGAATTATATTTAGTCTCTGAAATGTTCAACTCAATAAATCAACGAATGAGAATGTACTCCTAGAATTCTCCATTTAAATTATCTTCGTAATAATTTGTATGTATAACTAAAGGCAATGATATTTCTTTAGAAATGCATGGGTTCATTTGTAGTTATAGACTAGTAAGTTACCAAGATTCAGAAGTTTGACCTGCCAGGCATTGAACCTCTAGCTTTAGGTGCCATGCTATCCTGGTTGAAACGCAGGTTGACTAGTATGAGTAGTAAAGATATGTACTCTGTATTCTTCTGTCTAACACCTTGTTTCTAAGCTCTTAATATTTCATTGCATTGTGATGTCAGAATGCTTCCTATCTGATCCTCCGTGGCATGAAAACACTGCATCTCCGTGTTCAATGCCAGAATAGTACTGCTCTGCGGATGGCCCAGTTTTTAGAGGAACATCCAAAGGTGTGCTACTCTGTTTCTTTTAGTCCTAGACTCTAGATAACTACTGGCCATCTATGTTTTTTGTTGCTTTAACCGAAGTTTGTATTTCATATCCTAGATTGCACGTGTATACTATCCTGGCTTGCCAAGTCACCCAGAACATCACATTGCCAAGAGCCAAATGACTGGCTTTGGTGGTGTTGTCAGCTTTGAGGTAATTTGATGTCTTGGTAAAATATAGTAAAATATTACTCCTGCCGTAACTAAATATAAGATGTTTTTTGACACTGTAATTGGACTCTAAAAGCGTCTTATAAAAAAGTTACATAGGGAGTATACCAGAACACTAAGTGTGTTGACTCTATCAACAATTTAACGTATAAATTATCTTGTGTTCAGGTTGATGGGGACTTCGACTCTACTAGAAAATTCATTGATTCTGTCAAGATACCCTACCACGCCCCTTCATTTGGGGGTTGTGAGAGCATAATTGATCAGCCTGCCATCATGTCCTACTGGTATTAGCATATATTTATCTGTTGTCACATTAAGTAATTGTGCACATGATATTGTTTTAGTTTTAACTCCTGGGCTGTGATCCATAAACAGGGATTCGAAGGAGCAGAGAGACATCTATGGAATCAAGGACAACCTGATCAGGTTCAGCATCGGAGTCGAGGATTTTGAGGACCTGAAGAATGACATTGTTCAGGCCCTCAACAAGATCTAAGCATCATATGCATCACCATTACGGGAATCTATCTGGGCATATTTGCCTTGAGATCACGTGGTGAACTCTTGATATTTGATCTGCTTATTACTGCAAATAAATTGTTTTATTTGTTCCCTCTTTTTTTGAGGGGAATGTATTTCTGCTTTTTTCTTGCGATTTCAATAAAGATTGATAACCATGGCTATCATAGGATAAAAATGAAGTTAAGTAATTTTATTATATATATAATAACAGGCAACACATGGCACTTGAGATCATGTGGTGAACTCTTGATATATGATCTGCTTACTGCGAATAAATTGTTTTATTTGTTTCCTCCTTTTTTGAGGGGAATGTATTTCTGCTTTTTTTCTGGTGATTTCAATAAAGATTGATAACCATGACTATTATAGGATAAAATGAAGTCAAGTAATTTTATTATATATAATAACAGGCAACACATGGCATCACAGGGCAACCTTGATTTACTTCATTTTAATTTTGATTGTAGCACCCTTGTTATGTTCTTTGTTAGACGTTGGTAGGATGAATGCAAGCACTGATATTAGCCTAATTTTTTACTTATTATTTTGAGGCCAGCCTAAAAACACCTTTTGTTCTTGCAATGCAAACCCATTTGACCTAACTAGGTAGACAATAAGATTAATTGTAACTAACACAAAATTGTAGAGGCTGATCGGCCAGCAAAACCTTGCTATGAAATGACCTGCTGCGTGAAGTATTTTAATAGAGTTATTGGTAAAAATAAGTTTTTTTATTCAAGTGTATGCCAAGAGCGTACCTAAGCTTTATAGAAGAAGGAATTAGTTACAAGAAGAGTTTCTAGGCTCTCACCACACGCTGGCGGAGCCAAATAACACTCCTCCAATATTACACTACTCACATAATTGTTGGACACTCTGTGCTCCTGCTGCCAATCAAAGTCGCAACTCTTGATAGATCCTTGTCTGACAGATCCCATTCATTGATTGTGTCTCTTCCTCCAAAGACTCGTCTATTCCGTTGCTTACAAATATTCCAACAAATCAGCATGACCAAAGAGTTGAAACCCTTTCGGTATCTCTTTGGCATGTGCTTACGGGATATGAGCCACCAGTGTTGTAATCGCTCCGTTGTTCACCGTTTGGGTTCTGACTTGCCCAACCACGAGCGGCGTAATCTCAGAAATCCAGAACAACATACGATTCCCATTTCCAAGCTTCCAGTGAACCAGACTGGCAAACGCAGCCTGCATATCCTTGTTGACGGACATGGCCAGTCCGTGCCACGGCTTGGAGGCATCAGTACGCCTGAGCTCTGAGCCGGAGAGAGGATGCCGTTCGTGCGTAAATCAATGATGCCCAATCCCCCAACTCCTTCGGCCGACATACATGTTTCCAAGCCACCAGGCAATTGCCACCATGTATCTCCTCTGTTCCAGCCTAGAAGAATGCTTTGCACCCTCTGTCAATGCTATCTAACACCCAGTTCGGAGCATTAGCCACAATCAATGCTATCTAGCACCCAGTTCGGAGCATTAGCCACAATCAGATGGTGAATAGACCTAGCCCTAACCACACTGTTGACCAAATCAACCTGTCTGGCTTGGTAATCATACCTCTCATCCCTCCTGCCAGGAAGTTCAGCACCACATCCACCATCGTGTGCCACTGGTTACGAGTGAGTTGCTTAATCGAAAGTTGGAGCCCTAGGTACTTGCACGGGAAACACTGAATCCTCCAAGGAAGGGCTGCGACCACTCGCTCTGTATCTCCCTCGCCAGGTTTGATTAGAATTGCGGAAGACTTTTGATAGTTGATTTTCAGTCCCGGCGCCCCCCTAAAGACGTGCATCACTTCCTTCACAAAAGCTAGATCCAAGTATGTCGGCTTGATGAAGAGAACTAATAAGTTTGCACTTCAAATGTTGGACTTCGAATGTCGACGATGAAGACCGAGGTGGTGCTTTGCTCGGACAAGGAAGAGGAACAACAACCGCCCCTCCCCCTCCCAGAGGCCGTGCGAACCAACGACAAGTACGTGTGGAAGCTCGAGCTACTCCTCGCATGGCCGTTGTTTGACCATGATCCGGTGCCACCATCATCGCCGCAAGCCTATAAACCGTCTTCCTTGTTGCGCCACCGCCTCAAGGAGGGGCCATTGTCCCATCCGAGACACCGCATCAAAGACGGTGGCACCCTTCTGGCCACATAGCCATCACGGGCGTTTCGGTTGCGACAACGAGGTGGCGCCGTCATCCCTGCCCCAATGGCGCACGACCACCATAAAGGAGGAGGGGACCTCTCTGGCGATCGCCAACACGTGTGGCCGACTCTTTCACTACCTCGGCTGCGGCGACGATGACGCCTCGTCCTCGCGCCCCAAGACGGCGGCAACTGAGGAAGAGCGCCGTGAGCGGCACAACACAACTATCACATCTCAGATTTTCCCCAAATCTGAAATGTTTAAGAATTTCACAGGAAATTAGAACTTGTCTAGAAAAACTTAGGCCACCTAGGGATGCTTTTTTTGTCCCTGTGTGATCACCTAGATGTGTTAAAGGCCCTATACAAGTAGTTGAAACCTTAGAGTGAGATTTTGGAAAGTCAAAAGAACCCTAAGGCTTTGTTCGGTTGTAGTGGAAACAAACCTCTAGTGGATTTAACCCTCTAGAGGATTAGGTGACCCCTGCTTGACACCAAAACCACTCGGGGGCCAAATCCCTGCCACTATGCAATCTAAGCGTCAGGCTAAATCTGTTCGGACGGCTGAATCTGATGGAGGTATCGGAATGGCCGTTCCAGAGGAATTTGGAGCCATACTCAATGCCCTGCAGGTCTTGTTCCTGGATTCAGCAGTTCGGCCTTGTTTAGGTACACGATCATGAGGCTAGGAATTCAATCTTCACACTTCAAGATTCAAGATCCAAACCAGACATTAGAGGTGGAGGAGCATGGGCTTACCGGTCCACCATTGGGGAAGAAGCACGCCGGCTATAGGGTCGTTGTGGACTTGTGGTCGCCAGAAAGCTCGCGGAGCCGCTGCTCCGGGTCGCCGGCGAGCTCGCGTCGCCGCTGCGATTGGATGAGGTGCCGCCGGTTGGGCAGGGGAGAGGAAGATGAAGGGGACGGGGAAGCACCGCCGCGGTCCCTCCGTCTCCAGTGCTGGCGCCGGCACAGGCGCCACCACACAATCGAAAGAGGGAGAGAGGGGTTGGGGCAAGAGAGAGGACTCGAGCGGGGGTTGCTTCCATGGGGTGGGAGGAGAGTGTTACTTCCCGGTGGTTTCCACATGGTTTACGAGAGGTTTGAGCGGGGTTTCATACCGGCCGGTCCTAACCGAAGGCACACAGAGGGCAGACCGGGATTGAACCCCGGTCGGGCGAAATCCACGCGGATCGGGGGGATTGGCGCTCAATCCCGGCGGGGTCGAACGTAACCGAACATAGCCTAAAGGGGGCAACTTGAAAGATAAAATAAATTCCAAAGAAATTAGCCAAACAAATATTCAAATGGCTAGAAGACAAACTCGGTGAAGTTTCAAATAGGTAAAATGAATCCAATTGGAAAATAAGAAATGGAAAATGTTCAATTGGAACATTAAAACAAGGCCTTAAAATAAGTGGCAGAAATTAATTGGCCAAAAGGCCCAAATAAAATTTTCAATGTTTTAGAAATATTCTAAAAGGTACTTAGATAAAGTCTGAAGTTGAAAGAAAACTCAAATTTAAAATAGACTTGAATTTGGAAAGAAACAAAAGAGAAAAGAAAAAAGTGAAATATAAAAAGGAAACCAGGCCAACCACCTAGACTAGCACAGCCTAGCTAGCCACCCTAGCACGTGCGGCCCTGCAACCCACTTAGCGAACTGGTACGCCGTCGTTTTAACACAATTGTGGGATAAGATCCAACAGACAGACGCACACATGAGCCCCCCCTCTCTCTCTTTTCTCTCTCTCATCGATAGAAGGGCCCCACACGTCAACTTCGTCTTCGTCCCAACCACCCACGATCTCACGCATGCTCGTGGCCACTTTCACTACTTCAGCCACCTCAAACACAAGCCAGCCCCCGAGATCTTGCCCTATAAATACGAGAGAATTCCTTATTTAATACTGTCTAAAATTTTATTTCCCTATTTAACATTGGAAAAATATTTCTTCCCTATGTAAACCAAACTTTAAATTTTGTTCTCAATATAATACTTCCATCTATTATTTTGTGCAAACGGTGTTAAATGACACCTAAAATGACAATTCTACCCTCAAATATCTACTCAATCCTTTTCTTTATTCCAGTGTCTTATTTAAGGGTGAGGTCAACGATTAGTGTAACAGAACAAGCCAAAAGATTGGACTCACAAATAATTAGCATAACATACATCGGGCAAGAGGTTTGGCATCCATGAGCCATGAAGATGTGTCGTGCGAATCTTTGTTGGCCACAATCATGGATTCAATTGGTGGAACCAAACAAAAGGGCATCAAGTATTGTCTAAATATCCACATACAGTACCATGAACAAAAGAACAATGTGGAACCGAACGCTATCCATACCACCCGAAATGAGGGCTTTACAACATAGATGGTCTACCATCTAAGAGAGCATCGGCAAGTTGTGCGATACTATACACAAGTGGTTAAGCGAAACCAATGTGACATGGGAGTCCAAAGCCATGTAAGTTTGACTCGCTTCACATTGTCGTCATTTGGATTTTTAGCTTCGGTTGTTGTGTTGTTTTGAGTGACTCTTGTTTTGCTAGTTGGGTTGGCGGCCACTTTATTCAACCAAACTTCTGCAAGGACAAATGAGAGGGTGGCCAACGCTATCCGTGAACGGACGCACCTACAAAACGTTTAGGAGGTTGAATTGGGCCAGTCCATTTATAGATTCTCTTAGGGCATCTCCAACACAATATGCTAAATCGGACACCCCAAGCGGACACCGACAGGGGAGCTGGCCATCCAACCCCACGCACAACTGTCCACCACATTCCAAACCTAAATTGAACAAACGCAGATGGGATTCATGCAAACTAGACGATATTTGTTAAATTTCAAAATATTTTAGAACCAAAAGGACAAAATTTAACAATGTTCAACTAAATGGGGTGAAATTTAAACTAAATCTGAACTAAACTATGCGAGGTACCAGACAGTGACCTCGTCACATGGCCGCCTTGGCCGGCGGCACCTCCGTCCTCGTCGTCGGAGTCATCGGAGTCCATGCTGCCGTTGCCTCTGGCAGAGTCGTCGTCACAGTCCTTCCAGTGGTGTAAGGTCGCATAGGGGTCACGAGTCATGACAACCCTGATCGGCCGCCCCCTAGTGCTCAAGGTGCATCCGATCGGCTGCCTTCGCCGCCTGGCGAACGCACTCGACCGCTTTATCCTGGCAGGAGCGGCCTGCCGCGGATGCCGCCCCTGCCCTTGGCGAGGGCACGAGCGGTGTGCTAGGACTTGGCCAACCCTATTTGAAGTGTTGGTCGCTGATCCGAGACCGACGCCGGGCGGATGCGTGCGTAGTGTGTCGTGCGTACGACCATCTTGGGATCCCTTTACTGTTCGACTAGAGGGATCAACAAGCACAAAGAGCAGAATTAGCAGAAAACGCACGAGGTCTACCCAGGTTCGGCCGTTCGGGCCTATGTGAAGCGTAAAACCCTACTCCTGCTTTGTATATTGGATGTGTATATGTCCAGTTACAAGGAGCGCACGTCCGACAAGGTGCTTAGAAAGTGCTGCTATGCGTGCAAATGGACAGGGTTTCGACCTTTGTAAGGTAGCCATGGACCTCCATTTATAGACTAAGAGGTCACCACAATGGAAAAATGGTAAATGAAAGTGCGTTATATCGACTAGAGGGGGGATGAATAGGCGATTTTTACAAATTCGTCACTGAGGAATTACTACTTGAGGAATTTGCTAAGTGAAAAAATACAAGCAGCGGAAAAAGTACTCAAGTGCATGCATAGTATGGCAGTAACATAGTCGTCATGATGAGACAAAAAATACACAGAGCACAAGTAGCGAGTATAGAGGATAAGCAGGCAGAAGACAAGGTGACTGAAGAATTTGGGTTGAGGAAATTGAGAAAGTCTTCAGTCAAAGTCTTCAAATAGTAGCGATCAAATTCATCAACTAGTAAATGAGGAATTGAAAGGGTTAAGGAAATATAATCAGTAGCTCGGTGTAGACAATGATTTGGTAGACCAGTTCCAACTGCTATGACAGTTGTACGTCTGGTTGGAGTGTCTTGGTATTTTAACCAAAGGACACACAGTCCCAGGACACATAGTCCTTACCGTATTCTCCGTGAGCTAAGGTCACACAGACCTCACCCAATCACTCGTGGTAAGTCTTAAAGGTAGACTTCCAAACCTTCACAAACTCGGTCACCCCGGGATCCACAACTCTTCTTGGATGCTCTAGACCATGACGCCTAACCGTATGGAAGATGCACATTCTTCGAAGGTAAAAAGCGTCGGTTCCACACAGGAACAATCTCTTCAGTGATGCTCAATAACTTTGTGTTTTAGGTATTGGAGTTTTGGGTTTTTCCTCATTGATGATTTTATCTCAAAGTCCTTGGAGGATGGGTTGCTCTAAATGACACTTGTCAATCTCTCTTGGAGCAATCAACCAGCTAGTGGTTGAAGGGGGCAACTATTTATAGCCATGCTGCAACCCTACATGATAAGACATAAATTCCCCTAATGATATGACCGTTGGATGGATAAGATGTTTTGGACAGCTAGCGCGAAGCACAACAATGGTCGGAACTCGAACTATGAAAGTCCTCAGGGCTTTCATGTTCGTCACTTTAGGCAATTCACACTTGCGAAATCCTAACTCCTCAGTTAGAACAAATTCCTCAGAGCCTAGAAGAACTTCGTCTCTGTCACTGAAGAACTTGACTAAACTGCAAGAGATTTCCAAAGGCTTCACTCGAAGGATTGGGTATTGTATAGGCTTTGAGATGAGCACCACTTGGAAATTTTTTCTTAGTATTACCTCAACCCCCTTTAATAGTACAATGTTTCCTATGACTCAAAATAAGAAATGAAACTACGAAAACAAAAGTCTTCATGCTTCAGACAGTCCTCGCATCAATATCTTCAAGGTCACACCAATTTCCTCATTTTCAAAGCCTTTAGATGAAGACATCCATTTTTAGGGGTTGACATTCTACGGATATATCAAACTCCTCAGAGACTTATAAGACCTGTGTAGACTCACAAACACATTAGTCCCTTAACCCATAAGTCCTCAATACACCAAAATCACTAAGGGGCACTAGATGGACTTACAATCTCCTCCTTTTTGGTGATTGATGACAAATAGGTTAAGTTTTCAACGGGGATAAACATATGAAGTGTAAATAATGATTTTGACGAATTTGATTGCAAGATATAGAAGAACCCCCCTGAAGATGTGCATATTTGAGAAATTTCTTTGGACTGCAAATGCACATGGTAGGATAATGTCACGCCCAATATGCGATCCTATCCGAGAGGAACTCAAAGGTCCCACCAAGGCTAGAGCCGCATATTGAAGACGCTTTTGCAAGGTGGATATCATTACATAGTACCATATACAACTCAAATGGGGATACATACACATGCATACACTTGCCTCACAAGTACATCAAACATCATATAGAAGAGCAACATCCGACTATGGATGGAAACACAAACGAAAAACGCAAACGGCATCCACCCTGCTAGCCCAGGCTGCCGACCAGGAACCTAACCCCTGATCAAAGAAGAAGCAGAAGAGGAACTCCAAAACAAGCAAACGTCGCTCTCACGTCAGATCATAGCATTACATGTACCTGCAACTATTATTTTAGTAATCTGTGAGCCACGAGGACTCAGCAATCCCATTACCATGGGTATCAAGACTAGCAAAGCTTAATGGGTATTGTTGGGGATATAACTAGTAGGTATGACCCGCCCAGGAGACCGGGTTATACCTATAGAGATTCATGATATGAAGCCCACGAGGATATTGAAGATGGCGGTTCACAAGCAAGGGCCCAAGGCCCAAGGGCGACTTAAGGCCCGTAGAAGTAAACCGCCTTATGTGTAAGACTTGTTGTAAGGCATGTATAGATAGTCACCGGGCCAGACACATTGTCTATGAGCCTGCCGGGACTCCGTGAGCCGCTGGGCGTCAACCTGTGTATATCAAGGGACGACCCGACGGCGGTTTAGGGTAAGAAACAACAGATCGAAAACTAGGTCAAGCGGATTCGCTCCCTGGTAATCGAGACATAAGCAATACCATCTCAAACTGGATTAAGCCTTTACCTTCACCGCAAGGGGCCGAACAAGTATAAACTCATGTGTCCTTTGTCCCGTTTAACCCCTTTAAGCTAACCTAGTTGCGATGGCTCCACGACTAAGTCCTTCCACTAGGACATCTACCGTGACTATTCCACGACAGTTGACGCCCACCGTGGGGCCAGCGCACGGTGGTTTCGAGTTCTTAAAGGGCAGCTTCAAAGGGCTCAAGGGATACGCTGTGGGCCGGATGACCAAGAGTCATCGCGGCAAGCTCTACATCGACGATGTAGGCTGGGGCCCTGAGGCCGACTCAATTGAGTATGGGTACCGGGTCCCCTTCGGCGGAATTCATGTCTTCATTGGCAAGATCGGCGAGCCGGGCCCTGAGCCGGCCATCTGCACCGACATCATCGAGACAGCTCAGCATGCGAGTCCCGCCCGAGCTCAGCCCGCTGTGAAGCGTGCCTTCATGGGATTCATCCATGGAGCGGAATTTGATGAAGGGTCAATGTCTGGCGGTGAGACGGCCATCTATTCTGATGGGGAGTCATCCACATGCGAGGACTAATTCCTTGTACCAATTGCAAGACGGCGGGCTTGGGGGCTGTTCCGATGGCGATAGTATTCTGGACCCCTATGAGCCGCCAAACCGGGTTGCAATCTTTATGGCTGGTACGCAGCCTGGGCAAAATTCTTCAACCGCGGCAGCGATGACTTCCGGGCCAGCAGCGGTGACGGCAGCCGGGGCAGGAGGCCCTGTGCGCCCGCCAGCTCAAGTGTTGACAGAGTTCCTGGATAGACTCACATCCTTGTTAACAACAGAAGTTAACCCGACAAATCAAGCTCAGCATAACATGGAAATTGCAAAGTTGCGTGATGACGTAGCGCAAGCCAAGGAGAACCTGGCGGCAGAGGACGTCAGGATGGCTGAGGAACGGGCTGCCCTGGATGCTCAAGCCCAGCAGATTCAGTCAGAGGCTTTCCGGCTTACGGTGGATCAAAACGCTTCAAATGAGATCATGAGGAGGAGGCACAAGTCTTGTCTACCTCCGGTTTATGAGATGAGAAACCTCTTTTGCATGCCGGGAGCGGGGACCAGTAATCCACCGGAGATAAACCGGGCTGCATCACCTGGGGTCGGAACGCCGGTTCAACCGCGCATGACGGAACCCCATCGTCCGAATAGCGCTCCGCCTCAACATGTACCAATGCCACCGGGTCATTATTCCAATTCTTTGGAGAACATGATTGCTGCGGCAACACGATTGGCGGCTCTCCCGGTGGATGGCGACTCTCTAGCGGCGGTTGAAACACGAAGGGCTAGAGAGCTTCTTCAGACAGCATTGGTGCATCAGGAGGCATATTCTTACAGTCGAGATATGATTCACTCAACCCCTCTCCCAAGCCGGAGTTATAGCAGGCACATGGACTCACCAGCCAATTCAAGCAATGCTCAGCGCTGTAACCAGCCGCGTGGGCATGAACCTACGCGTGATGAGGCTCATAACTTGGTCGATCAGGACAGAGTGCGTCAAGAGGCTGAGCAGGCGGCTCAGCGGGCGGCTCACCAACCCCTTCCGGTTTATCCAACGACTTCAGTAGAGGTAGGCACGACCTCTAGAACTACAGGTGTACCCTGTTTGGTGCCAGCTGTACGTAATGAGCGTTTGCCCAAGGATTTCAAGGGACCTCGCAAGGTGTCTAATTACACAACTGACTTACCCCCTGAGGCGTGGATTGAAAGTTATGAGATTGCCATGGAACTGTTGGAGGTCAGTGATGCCGCATGTGCTAAGTACTTCACCATGATGCTGGATGGAACGACCCGTACTTGGTTAAAGGGGCTGCCAGCTAATTCCATCGGGTCATGGGCTGAGCTAAAGGCCCGGTTTATTCAGAACTTTAAAGACACATGCAAACAACCCATGTCGATTGTGGACTTAGCTGCTTGCGCCCAAGAGGAGGGTGAATCAATGACCCATTGGGTGCGCTGGGTCAAAGCTATCATACACTCATCCGATAACATGAATGCCGGCTCTGCAGTCTTAATGTTGGAGAAAAATTGTCGTTTTTTGCCTCTTAAGCAGAAGCTGGGGCGGCTCAAGCGTGATTGTAATGATATGGGGCAGCTGATGGCGGCTTTAATCAAATATGCCGACTCTAATACTACCAAGGACCCTGAGTCCAATGATGACAAATTGGAAAAGGGAAAGAAGAATGGCAACGCCAAGGGTCCACAGCATAACCCGATGAATCAAGGGGGCAACGGTAAGTGCAAGGCTGATGGTAACTCGGAGTTTGTGGCTAACACCAATTGACAGAGCAATAATCAGCGTCGTAAGGGGAGGCCGCCTCCTCGGACCGGTGGATCATTTCCTAATCTTGAGCAGTTACTGAATGAGCCCTGTCCAAAGCATGGCACGCAGGAGAAGCCAGCTACTCACTTTTGGAAAGATTGTTCAATTATGAGGGCTTTCAAGAATTCTAATTTGTTTCACAACAACCATGGGCCGGGCGGCGGCTCAAGTTCCGGTGGCGGCGGTTCTCATGGCCCGGGCTACGGAGGTGGCGGTTCTAATTCCAGCTTCCAGGGCCACCAACACCATCAGAGTAATCAGGGTGGTTATAGTCAAAGTAATCGGGGTGGTTATAATCAAGGTAATCAAGGTAGTTACAATCAACAATTCGGCCAGGGGGGTGAGCAGCAACAGCAATCTGGATATCAAAGTTAGCCAAAGCAGTTGAATAGTGGGCAGTATCACGTTTTTACCACAAGTTTATGCAAGCAGGACCAAAAGCTCCACAAGAGGGCTGTGAACGCCGTTGAACCGGCAGTTTCCCATTACTTGCGATGGTCTGAGCAGCCCATTATGTGGAGTCGAGCGGATCACCCACCACGGGTTGATAACTCGGATCACTTGACTTTGGTGGTGGCGCCTCAAGTTGGTGGATACAAGTTCACTAAGGTACTCATGGATGGAGGTAGCAGCATTAATATCCTTTATTATGAAACTTTTCGTCGCATGGGGTTAACCGATAAAAATCTTAAGCCGTCCAATACTGTTTTTCATGGAGTGGTGCCTGGTAAGTCGGCATACCCAGTAGGCAAGATTGATCTGGAAGTGGCCTTTGGAGATGAGCACGATTCCAGGGCTGAAAAGTTAACCTTTGAGGTAGTCAAGATCAGGAGCCTGTACCACGCTCTATTTGGACGGATGGCTTATGCCAAGTTCATGGCACGACCCTGTTATGTTTATTTATAGCTCAAGATGCCGAGTTACAAGGGGACCATCACAGTGCATGGGAGCCAGAAAATAGCTTTGGAGTGTGAAGAGGGTGATGCTGCTTATGCTGAGTCTGTCTGTGCAACAGAGGAGTTGAAGTTCTATAAAGATAATGTTGATCTGGCTGATATGACATCTCTGAAAAAGCCTACTACAAAGCATGATCCGGTGCTGAAGTTCAAGTTGGCCAATGATACTAAGCTGGTTGACTTTGTTCCTGGCGACTCATCCAAGCAGTTCAGTATCAGTGCTAACCTGGATCCAAAATAGGAAAGCGCGCTCATCGAGTTCATCCGTGAGAACCGGGACATCTTTGCATGGAAACCTTCTGACATGCCAGGTGTACCGAGGGAATTGGCTGATCACACTCTTAACATTGATCTGAAGTTTAAGCCGGTCAAGCAATTCCTTCGTTGCTTCAATGAGGAGAGCCGTAAGGCCATCGGTGAAGAAGTGGCCCGGCTCTTGGCGGCTGGGTTCATTGTTGAAGTCTTTCATCCTAAGTGGTTGGCTAACCCGGTGCTGGTGCTTAAGAAGAACGACACTTGGCGTATGTGTGTGGACTACACGGACTTGAATAAGGCTTGTCCGACTGATCCTTTTGCTCTCCCTCGTATTGATCAAATCATTGATGCTATGGCGGGTTGTGAGCGCTTGAGTTTTTTGGATGCTTATTCTGGTTATCATCAGATCAAGATGGCAGTTAAGGACCAAGAGAAGACATCTTTCATTACTCCCTTTGGAGCCTTCTGCTATGTGTCTATGCCCTTTGGGCTTAAGAGTGCCCAGGCGACTTACCAGCGGTGTGTGCAGAACTGTCCCCACAGTCAGATTGGGCGCAATGTTCATGCTTATGTGGATGATATTGTGGTGAAATCTTGAGAGGAAGAAACTTTGATAGATGATTTGCAGGAGACCTTCGACAATCTCCGGGTCTACAAGATGATGCTTAACCTGACCAAGTGCGTTTTTGGTGTGCCAGCAGGTAAGATTTTGGGTTTTATGGTTTCTAACAGAGGCATTGAGGCTAACCCATAGAAGATCAAGGCTATTACATCCCTGGCAAAGCCGACATGTATTAATGATGTTCAACATCTGGCGGGTCGTATTGCTGCCTTAAGCCGGTTTGGTGAGAAGGCTATACCGCTATACCAGATGATGAAGAAAACAGATGACTTTGTCTGGAGTGATGTTGCTAATGACGCATTTGAGGCTTTGAAGAGATAGCTAGCTGAGCCGCCAGTACTTGCTGCACCTATTGATAAGGAGCCGTTGTTATTATCTGTGGCTGCTAACGCCCGGGCTGTCAGTGTAGCCACTGTGGTGGAACGGAAGGAGGCTGGCAAGGAATATCCGGTTCAACGGCCGGTTTACTATATCAGTGAGGTGCTTATTGAGTCCAAGCAGAGGTATCCACACTGGCAGAAGCTCGTTTATGGGGTGTTCATGGCCAGCCGGAAGCTTAAGCAATATTTTCCGTGTCATCCCATCAGTGTGGTCAGTTCTGCTCCCTTAGGGGATATTATTCAAAACATAGAAGCCACTGGGCGGGTAGCCAAGTGGGCCATTGAGCTTGGACCTCATGGTTTGAAATATATGCCTCGCACCGCCATCAAGTCTCAAGCACTTGTGGATTTCATCAACGATTGGACAGAACTGCAGATGCGTGAAGATAAGCCAGATAACACATATTGGACTATTCACTTTGATGGGTCCAGGCAATTGGAGGGCTCGGGGGATGGAATTTTCTTAGCTTCCCCTCGAGGTGACAAGTTTTGTTATGTTCTAAGGTTGATGTTTCCCTGTACTAACAATGCAGCTGAGTATGAAGCCTTGCTCCATGGTCTTCGGATGGCTAAGGAGATGAACTTAAGTCGGGTGAGATGTTTCAGTGATTCAGACTTGGTGGGTCAGCAAGTCTCAGGTACATGGGATTTTAAGGATCCACTCATGGCTGCTTATCGCCACGAAGTTGATGCTATTGCTGGGCACTTGAAGGGTTATCAAGTGGAAGATATTGATCGTAGGAAAAATGAGGCGGCTGATGCCTTAAGCCGGTTGGGGTCTCAGCGTAAGTCGGTGCCACCTAACACTTTCTTGGATATTCTGCATAACCCTTCTGTCAAGTTGCCTACAAAGGAGGATCTGGCTATTCCTGACCCGGAGGCACAATTGGTGGCGGCTCTTCATGCTATCCCAGATTGGACAGTACCATATTTGGCTTATATGACCCGGGGTGAATTACCTGAGGATGAAATTTTGGCCAGACAGATAACTCGACGGTCTAAGTCCATGACAATTGCCAATGGCGAGTTGCACCATCGCAGTGTCACTGGGGCTTTTTAGCGTTGCATGTCTCCTGAGGAGGGCCGTGAGATTCTTCATGAGATTCATGAAGGAGATTGTGGTCATCATGCCAGTTCAAAGTCCCTTGTGGCCAAGGCTTTTCGTCATGGATTTTATTGGCTGGCGGCTCATGCTAATGCAAAGAGTTTGGTCAGTAAATGTGATGGTTGTCAAAAATTTTCACGGCGAGCTCATGTGCCGGCTCAAGAATTGAGGATGATTCCAATTACTTGGCCATTTGCAGTCTGGGGGCTCGATATGGTTGGGCCTTTTAAAAGGTCCAAGGATAAAAAGACCCACCTTTTGGTGGCAGTTGACAAATTCACAAAGTGGGTCGAAGCAGAGCCGGTCAATAAGTGTGACGTGGCAACCACGATTCAATTCATTAAAAAGGTGATTTTTCGCTTCGATTTTCCCCACAGCATCATAACTGATAATGGCACTAATCTGTCCAAGGGTGCTATGAAAGAGTTTTGTCAACGTGAGCATATTCGACTTGACGTGTTGCCAGTAGCTCACCCCCAATCCAATGATCAAGCTGAAAGAGCCAATCAAGAAATTTTGAGAGGCATCAAGCCCCAACTTATGGTTCCTTTGCAAAGGACGCTGGGTTGTTGGGTGGAGGAGTTACCTTCAGTGCTATGGAGTATGAATACTACCCCCAACAGATCTACGGGTTACACGCCTTTCTTCATGGTATACGGAGTAGAGGCAGTTCTCCCTAGTGACATCCGTCACGACTCACCCCGTGTGGCGGCTTACGTTGAAGCTGATAATGAACAAGCACGTCAAGATGCACTTGACCTGTTAGATGAGAAGCATGACCTTGCAGCAGCTCACTCGGCGATTTACCAACAAGATCTGCGCCGTTACCACAGCCGCCGGGTTAAGTCTTGAACCTTTCAAGAAGGTGATTTGGTGCTCCGGCTCATTCAGGATCAAACTGATGTGCACAAGTTATCCCCACCTTGGGAAGGCCCCTTTGTGGTCAGCAAGAACTTGAACAATGGGTCATACTACCTTATCGATATTCGAGAGTACAAGGACTCACGTAAGTCAGAGAGGAGACCCGTCGGCCATGGAATATTGCTCATCTTTGGCCTTACTACACTTGAGCCACCGGCTCTTATGATGTAAATATTTTAACGATGTATATATTATGATATTTATAATAAAGCAGGGCCTCTGTTATTTCATCTTGAAGAATAATGAGTCTTCTTCATCATAATTTCATGATCACTTGGGGGCTTGGTCGTATTCGAATCATAGCCGTTAACCCTTTTGGTCCGGCTTCATGGTCGTATTCGAACCATAGCCTTTAAATATCACAAACCACTTGGTGTCTTGGTCGTATTCGAATCATAGCCATTAACCCTTTGGTACGGCTTCCTGGTCGTATTCGAACCATAGCTGTTAAATATCACAAACCACTTGGGGGCTTGGTCGTATTCGAATCATAGCCATTAACCCTCTTGGTCCGGCTTCCTGGTCGTATTCGAACCATAGCCGTTAAATATCACAACCCACTTGGGGGCTTGGTCGTATTCGAATCATAGCCGTTAATCCTCTTGGTCCGGCTTCTCGATCGTATTCGAATCATAGCAATTAACCATTATGGTCACTTGGGGGCTTCCTGATCATATTCAAATCATAGCTGTCGGTACCCCTTTGATCGGCGCAATGCCAAAAACCATTCGGGGGCTTCCTGATTGTATTCGAATCATAGCTACTAACCCTTTTGGTCTGACTTCCTGCTCGTATTCGAAGCATAGCCTCGTTTTTTCTCATTTGGCTTGATTTTCTGAAGACTTTTCCGGTTCTTCTTGATACTATCTTGCCTTTTTGGTTTTAAGTGATTCCGGCCATGTAGCCTTTTTGGTTTCTATTACCCAGCTTAATGAGAGGCGACAAGTCGCCCATACATGATGATATCAAGCACTTGGAAGTCTTGGCTTCTAAAGCTTTGGGTGCTCACCCTTACTGCATAGGTATCGTAGACCGGCAGTACGATTCAATATCACAGGTATGATATTGTTATTATTATGTCTAAATTCGGGTTAAACTAGCCTTATCTATAACTATTTTAAGCATCAGTGATCATATGTGAGGTATTATGACCCGCCCTGCAGTACACCGCCAAGGGCTCTTGTGATCTACTTGTGTGCAGGATAATCCAAAATTTTGAGCTGCACCAATTAACATCATGATAAGTCTAAAAGGATAATTATCATGTGGCGGCTTAACAACGTTGAGCACAACATAAACGTGCACGATGGCACTGCAGAGCAAAGTTATTGCTACCCTATTACATGACTCGAGGAGTCAAAATGATTAACTGTTTTTCAGAAGGTCACAAATATGAACCGCCCATCGGATCAATCTTCTTTACTCTGATGGCCTGAAGCTTCCGGATCACCCCTCTTCGCTTCTTCGTCCTGTTCTACTTCCTGGAAGGTTGGTGATGACAAGTCAATGCCATTTAAGGCTTGGAATTCAGCCTCCTCATCAATAAGCTCGGACGGGTCAACTTCAGAAGCAAAAGTGTGCTTACGGATTGGGGAATTAGGTCCTTCACTTTGTAAGACGACGTTGGCATCTTTTGATTTTCCAAGTCATAAGCCGACTGATATTTGGTGAGGTCTATCTCATTGGCAATCAGACTGGCCAGGAGACGTATGTTCTTCACGCAGGCGTCAAAGTCTTTCTTGTCAAAAGGGTTGTCGTCTTCTTTAAAGCTTGGATATCCAATAGATATATCGGACGGGTCTAGCTCTGGTAGCCATGCTTTGGCCTGGCTTAAATCCGTGATAGCTCCGACTCTTGCAGATGATCGCTTCATCTCACTAAACCTCTCAGAAAGAATGGAAAGCTTCCTCAACACGTCAACCAAGAGAGTGGGGGCTTGGTTAGATGGAGAAATTGTGGCCAATGCACGCTGAGCCCCGGTATAAAGTTGCTCCACTAGTGTGTAAACCGCCTACAGCTTCACAAGCATATCCTGGTTGAGATTGGTACTCTCGGGGCCTGCGTAATAGCCACGGATGGATCAGGGGCAGCTTATATCAAGCAAGGAAGAAATTTAAATGGATACTAGTGAGGCGACTTACCAAAGATAGCAGAAACCATCTGAGACACATGGCGTTTTAAGCCGGTAAGTTCGGTGGCTGCTTCCTGGAGAGCTGCCTCCGCCTTTTCAGCCCGTTGTGTCAAGGCCGTCTTTTCTTCAGCCCAAGCATTTCTTTCCACTTCAAAGCTGGTTTTCAGTTTTTCCGCCTCAGTCACGCTGAATTGGAACTTTGAGTCCACTTTCCGGGTCTCAGATTCTTGCAGCTCCAGACGAGTCTTCAAGTCAGACAACTCTGATTGAAGTTGAGCAGTGGTGGTCTGTACATACACCGGATCAAAATCATAATTCAGATTTAGCTAAAAACATGAAGTCCCAAGCCTTTTGCAAGCAACAACACTTGGCACTTGGGGGCTAATATCTGCCAATTTTTTTTGTTCATGCAACGACTTATGTGAATAAGTCCCAAGCACTTTGCGAGCAAGAGTACTTGGCACTTGGGGGCTAATGCATATGGCTTGTTTTTGTTAAAACTTTACGATGACCCATTTGTGCTACAAACGGCCACAGCCGGCTCAGGGGAATTACACAAGTAAAGCATTGGCTTATAAAACAATGATGTAAAGGACCGGCTCATTCATACTGATTAAACCGGCCCTTGGGGGCTACAGATTCAGTGTTAATCATTACAGATCTATTTTAAACTGGATGCTTTAAGCCAGATTTTGACGGGTTCTTTCAAAGGTTGTTATTTATGCTCATGGTAATCAAGTCTACAGTATATTAAAATCCATCATAAACAGTAGACTTGGGGGCTGACAGGATGTGCACAACTCAATAAAGGAGGAACTCATACCTCAAAATTTTGGTGCATTTGTTTCACCATGTCAACTTCAAGTTCACGGCTGCTGTGTACTTGACTGAGAAAGCCAGAATATATTTCACCAATGCTCAGTTGAGAGTAATTGGTGACATCAAATCTCACTTTGCGATGTTCAAGGTGTTCTTCCTTGGCGGAATGCTTGGCCAGAGCAGTGGGTCTTCCCGGCTCTCTAAAGCTGGTGTTGGTAATCACTACATCATCATCATGTTTATCAGCCGTCTTAGCGGGGCTTGATGCTTCAGGGTTCAAAGGGTCGTCACTAGCTTGATCAACAGGAGGCTCAGAAGTCACTGGTGGAACGTCAAGAACTGGCTCCGATGATTGAGGAATGGAGATCTCTGGTGCTGGGGTTTGTTGCTCCGACTTATTGACTTTCGGGTCTTCAGCCGGCTCAGTCACCTTTGCCTTCTTGCTAGGCTTGGCTTTTCCACTACATGAGTCATGAGAGGTCAGTATAAGTATAAAGAATCATAATGAGCAAATGACAAGTAATTGTTATTACCAGGGAGCAGCCTTGAAAGTCGGCAGATGAGATTGAGATGGGTCGCCGGAGGAGGAATAAGACGTTTCCTGATAATTTGAGTCGGAAGAGTTAAGTGGTTAGAGGATGAGACCCGCCAGAGGATAAAACGAATTTAAATTGGGGGTGACCTTGTTTTGACGCTTCTTCGGAGTGTTCGGTAAGCCGGAGGACAATTCTTCATCCCTGCTAGTCCGAGTCCGTCGCCGGCTCTCGTGCTGCTGTTGCTTCAAAAGAAAGTGAGGATCCAGATGAGCTAAGGGGTGTGAAAAGCTTACTTTCCGGGTTACTCTTCAAATTTTCTGTCTTGGCAAGGGCTCGGAATCAGAGGAAATGATAGTTACCTCTTCTTCAATTGCTTGACTGGTCCCTGTGTCATCCTGATGATAGTCAATGTCAATAAGATGGTTGAAAAAGGAGCCAAGAGAGTCAAGGGCTACCTCCGACTCAGAGCTGTCGTCCAGCTCAAGCATCTCAGAAGCACTGGGTTTCTTTCCCCTCTTCTTGGTGGTTCTCTTGGCGGCTTTCTTGGCTTTCCTGGCCCTTTTGGCAGCTTCATGGTCATATTCCTTCTTCCAAAACTCATCATCAGCCTGTCAAAGTCATCAAAGTTGAGTTAAAACAAAGTATTAAGGATGAAGGTAAAATAAGTAATTTGGCGACTAACTTCTGGTGCCGGGTTAGATTTGCAGAAAGGGCTTAGGCCCACCTTGCTGCAGTCTACTAGGCTTTCATGCAGAAGAGACTTCGTCATCTTGTTGATGGCATCATCAGTTAAATCTTCGGAGCTGTGGTGCAGTGGATCCTTTTTGCTACCCGTCTAGGTGCACATCAAGCCGGTGCAGCGACTCAAGGGGATGATCCGCCATGCAACCCAGCATCGAACCAAGTCAATGCCAGTTAAGCCGTTTCCCAACAGAGCCTTAACCTTGACAATGGTACGGGCGAGTTTTTTGCGTTCAACAGCTATCAGCTTGTCATGGAGAGGATGATTTGATTCAAGACGCAAGGCGCGAAAGCCGGGCAGTCCGTTCTTGTCAGACGGAGAGGTATCCTTGCAATAGAACCATGTCTGATTCCAATCCTTGGGATGACTCGACAGGCGCACATAAGGGAAAATAACATCTCTCCGTCGATGAATTGAGATCCCACCAAGTTCCAAGCTGGGTCCGTTTGAGTACTCGTTCTGGCGGTTCAAATAAAATTACTCTCTGAATAGCTCCACACTGGGCTCCTCTTGAAGATACACCTCACAGAAAACTTGGAAATTGCATATATTTGACACGAAATTGGGTCCAATGTCTTGAGGATGATGATTAAAAAAGTGCAGAACATCCCGGAAGAATTTTGAGCCGGGTGGTGAGAAACCCCGGTTCATGTGATCAGTAAAGACAATGACTTCACCATCTTTTGGCTGAGGTTTCTCTTCTTCCGGCTTAGGGGCGCGATAATGCATGACAGTCTTCTTTGGCAAATAGCCGTTTTTCACAAAGTCCTGGAGTGTGTTCTTAGTGACAATGGAGGGAACCCAGTTACAGGAAGTGGCTGTCTTTGGGGCCATTGCGAAGAAAGAAGCCTAAAAAGGAAAAGAACAAGTTTGCCGGTTTAAATTAAGCTGGAGAAAGAGCATTCTAACACCCATTCAGAATGGCGGCTTAAAAACGGGCCTAATGGTATATGACTAGCCGCATCGAGTTATGTAGGCCGCCATGAACAAATTAAATATTTATTAAAAGGTGAAGCTTTCTAAGGTGTTAAATCTAGCTACAGCCGGTGGTGTAAGCCGCCATGACCAGGTGGATCTATCTGGAAGCAAATTTTGGCTAAGTACTGGAAAAACAGGTTTCACAGATTACAATTATTATTCTGGATCAGTGGCAGTTCAGAAAAAGAAAATAAATCAAAAACCTAAAAGTAGAACAAGGGAGTTCATAGGTTCTGAGGAGATCTTGTTTAACAAAAAAGGGTCCGCTGGCATTGAAAGCAGGGGCAAAACTACTACCGCATAAGTTATATGCTATTTCTAGATCAAAGGATGCTAGGGTTAAAGATGAACTACGAACAAATACGAAGAACACAAAGAACTGCTGAAACCCTAATGTGATCTGGAGCATGGAAGGAGGAAAGCTTACAGAGGTAGATGAACTGCGGAGGAGCGCTGCCGTTCTCTGGTCCGTTCAGGCTGATGCAAAGGCCAAGGACGAGGAGGACGGTGTGCTTCGCGGCGGCGGCGGAGCTCGAGTGACAGGAGAGTCGCAAAGAGGAGGAAGATGAAGGAAAGAGGGGAGAATGAGAAGGGGCTATTTGACCCTATTTATAAGGAAAGGTAACATATGTGCGCGAAAAATGAGGAGGCCAAAAACATGGTTATCCAGCTACTCGGGCACCTCAATTCTTGGGACAGCTATTAAAGATAAAGATCCGTTGAGATGTATTGGATATTGTGTGAATTAATGACAGGTGACGTCATGGCGGGTTATCACAAGTTCAGGAGATGACGTCATGGCGGGTTATGAATTCTCGCACAAATGAAGAAGGGAGAATTTTTTCTAAAGTGTTGAAGATTGACATGAACCAGTTCAAATCAACCCGGGGCCTAATGTTGGGATATAACTAGTAGGTATGACCCGCCCAGGAGACCGGGTTATACCTATAGAGATTCCTGATATGAAGCCCACAAGGATATTGAAGATGGCGGTTCACAAGCAAGGGCCCAAGGCCCAAGGGCGACTTAAGGCCCGTAGAAGTAAACCGCCTTATGTGTAAGGCTTGTGTTGTAAGGCATGTATAGATAGTCACTGAGCCGGACACGTTGTCTATGAGCTGGCTGGGACTCCGTGAGCCGCTGGGCGTCAACCTGTGTATATAAAGGGACGACCCGACGGCGGTTTAGGGTAAGAAACAACATATCGAAAACTAGGTCAAGCGGATTCGCTCCCTAGTAATCGAGACATAAGCAATACCACCTCAAACTGGATTAGGCCTTTACCTTCACCACAAGGGGCCGAACGAGTATAAACTCATGTGTCCTTTGACCCGTTTAACCCCTTTAAGCTAACCTAGTTGCGATGGCTCCACGACTAAGTCCTTCCACTAGGACATCTGCCGTGACTATTCCATGACAGGTATGGAATGGATAATTGGTGATGTTGCAGCAAGTGACTAAGCATTATCTGGTGGCTAACTTATGGGTACAAGAATAAGAAGAGAAACTACACATAACGGTCGCAACTAGTAATGGTCAAGAAGTGATCCTGAACTACTTACACGCCAAACATAACCCCACCATGTTCTCTTCTCGACTCACTCAAAAAGAGACTGTCACGGCACGCACGCGGTTGGTGTATTTTATTTCGGGTCTGGCGTCAAGTTCTCTACAACCGGATATTAAAAATTCCCGTCTGCCACATAGCCGTGGGCACGGTTTTCAAAAGATTAAACCCTGCAGGGGTATCCCAACTTAGTCCATCCCAAACTCTCACGGTCCGCGGAGGAAAATCCTCCTCCCGGGACAACCCGATCAAGCTTGGAATCCCGGTTCACAAGACATTTCGACAATGGTAAAACAAAACCAGCAAGACCTCCCGACGTGCCGACACCCTGATAGGAGCCGCGCGTATCTCGTCTCAGGTCACGATCGGATGAGCAGTCCGTACAACTAAAACCTGTCCTCGAGTTTCCCCATGGTGGCGCTGCAAGGGGCTCTAGTTTGGAGTAGCACCATCGGCACTAGCCCTCCTTGTATTATGTGGAATTAAGAATCCTCGGGGATGCGACCCCCTATGCAATTAATTATTTATCTGTATTGTTATGTTGACAAATTTTAAAAACAAAGTTGGGCCTTGCTGGAAGAGTTTTATTCAAAGCGAACTGTCAAGGGGGCCCATAAACCCCGACCGTGTTAGGAACACAAAATCAAGGAACATAACACCAGTATGACAGAAACTAGGGTGGCAAGAGTGGAACAAAACACCAGGCAAAAGGCCGGGCCTTCCACCCTTTACCAAGTGTATATGTGCATTTATTAAATAAGAGATATTTTGATATCCCATGATATCCATGTCCCAACATGGAACAACCTGCAACTAGCAACGCTGTAAGAGGGGCTGAGCAAAGCGGTAACATAGCCAAACAACGGTTTGCTAGGTAGGTGGAAAAGGTTAGAGGTTATTTCATGGCAATTGGGAGGCTTGATAAACAAGTGGTGGGTAGTGCGACATAGCAATAGCATCGAGACAACTAGCATAGCAATGATAGTAGTGAGATCCAAGGTAACGGTCATCTTGCCTGAAATCCCGCTAGGAAGAAGACCAAGTCCATGAAGAAGACGGACGAGCATAGACGAACCAAGTGTAGTCGAACGAATCCTCAAAATCGCAACGAAACCGGGACTATCGAGAAGAAACACAACCAGAAAGAAGCAAACAACATAGTAAACACACAACACATGTACAAGGCCTGAAGCACAAACAACTATGATGCAGGATAAGTCTACATGATGCTACACATGGCAAGAGATGATGCATACAATAAGATCACATCAAAGCAAGTTTAAATGAGGCCGAAAACAACATATGACAATTCCGAAAAGTCCCCATATGCAAATTTCGAAATCGGACCAGATATGAATAACACATTATGTTCAAATTGTTAAACAGCAAGTTAAGATGCACCATAATGATCTATGCGATTTTCTAGTCAAGTTACATATAAGGTTCATTTAATTCGGAGCGACGGTCTAGAAGATATGAGCAACACAAGTTAAACATGGCATTGATGCAAAATGCATTCAAACCTCAAGCACACATACTCAATTCAAGGATGCAACATGACATGATGAAACTACATGCAAAACCAAGCAAGTTTCATATAGATCATGCTCCAAACGGAGCCACGGTTCAACACATACACACGAAACAAGTTTAAATAACAAACTGTCCAAAACAGCAACTAGGCATCTTGCAAGTATCAAAACAACAAGCTACAAGAACAAGATTGGCACAAACATGGTATGCACTTCAAGTACAGGTTACATACTTCAAATAACTTTAAAGTTCAGGTACATAGGCATCAAGATTAAACCAGTATGATCAATGCAAAAAGCAACTTTATCACACAGATTAGGACTTAGTGAAAAACTAGGCATACATGTGAGCAGAGTTAACATGATGACATGTTGAAGGCATGAAACAAAAATGCTACAGTGCAAGATCATGGCAAACAAAAGCATGGAATGAAATTAAAGGTTATACATGGAAAATCATGCTTACTAAACATGTTCAAACAACCTCCAGATAAATGGCATTCATCAAGACAAGTTTTCAAGTTATAACAGATTCTCAGACAGAGAAAAACAGTTTGGTAGTAAACAAATTCATGATGCATACTTAGAGGCAACAAAAGTATATGCTACTGGAACTATTCATGGCAACAAATAGCATGGAAAGCTGGTACTAAACACCCTTAACAAAACATCTTCACTGAACATGTTCCAGAAACCCTTAGATATGATGATAGCATCAATGCAGAAATGACAACTTATATAAGCAGTTTCAGACTTGGTGAAATAACAAGGCATGTCATTAACAAATTTGAGTAGGCATGTTTGCAAGCTTGTTGCACTCACTACAAAGCACTTCATGACATGGAAGAAAAACTAGCAGCAGTAGACATGAAAATGAACCTATTCGTGTACAAAACTACCACATAGCATGCTTGTACTTAAATACCTAAAAATGACAAAATGACATATGCTATAAAAATAACATGTTCCAAAACTTGCTCAAATGATGAAATGGATGCCATAGAAGGATTGGTGGGATTTTTCTACCCCCAAAACATATATAATTTGTGGGGGTTACTTTAGAAAAATCCCCACAAATACATTAAGCGAGATACTGACTAAAAAGGAAATAACACACATGGAATTATTCCAGATTTGGAATGTACAGATTTGGACACTGCTAGAAAAGGAAATATGCTCTTTCCAGAAATGGAATATTCACTGGCTATTAAAAAATCTAGGAAGGAGGGTGCTAGGGGATGACAGTGGGGCCCTACTGTCAGTGACACACTGAAAATAAAAGGCACCAAAATGTGTGCACCCAGGGATTCAAACGACTAAGTTTTTTTACCGGAGTCGGTACCTACCGATCAAGCATCCGCCGTTGGTGTCAGTTTGGAGATTTGTGTCCTTGTTTTGTTTATCAGAAAGATGATTGGTAATACATGAATACGTGTACTTGCGTCAGACAGACAGAGTCAACTTTTACAGACAAGAGAGAGGGGACTAGAGAGAACGGTGCATGCATGCATTCTCTAACCCCATGCACTGGACATGCATTTTATTTTTATCCTCATATTTATAATGAATCATACCTTTTGAACGAAATGTTCATTACTAAAACTTCTTATATATTTGAATTCGTGGGGTGAAGACCTTCAAAACAAAATCAATTTTGAATATATTTGAACTATATATTTCATATATATTTCAATTACATTTGAAATTAGTTTCATAAAACATAAAATGTTTCACTAGTTCATAGAAGTGATTTAGACGGTTTCGAACATGTCACAAACTGGAATATGGAAATGAAAAACACAATGAAAGATCTTTCATATATTATGAAAAGAAATTTTAATAATTTTTTAATAATCAATTCTGCACTATTTTAACTGATTGGAAAACATCAATATCACACATTTGAACACATAGGTTTCAGCCATTTCAAAGAACTGGCCTCGTACATTTCATAAAACTGATTTCATTCATTAACAAAACTTATTTTAGAAAACTGATTTCACTTATTTTAATATAATCATTACAAAGCAATTCACTCGTTCCAAGACTAGGTTTCACTCACAAGATCAATTCACATATTTTAAATAACCTATTTCACTATTTTTCACACACAAGATTAAGCAAATTTACAAACATATCAAAATATGTTTCATATATTTGAAAAATACATGTTTCATATATTCCAAAGAAATAGTGGAATGACTAGATTTCACTCATTAAAAGAAACTAGTTTTTTATATTTGAAATAACTGATTTCACATATTTTAAACAACCTATTTCACTATTTTTCAAACACAAGATTAAGCAAATTGACAACCATACCGAAGTATGTTTCATATATTTGAGAAATACATGTTTCATAAAAATTGAGTGGAATATTTAGACAACAACTTAGATGTGTTTGAAATAATCAATTACACATATTTCAAATAACCTATGTCGCATATTTCACTATTTTTTTATATTTCAATTATCTTTTAAATCGCTTTTATAAAACATAAAATTGATCCGCTATTTCATAAAAGTGTTTTTGACTGTTTCTCTAATATCAGTTAAAAAATCATTTCACTCATTTCAAAAATCGATTTCACACATTTCATAAGACAGATTACTCTCATATGCAAATATCATTTTCACTGCAAATTTATGAAATATATTGAAATGTATTCCGCTCATTAAAACTATGAGTTTCAAACACTGGAAAATTAGTTTCACAACAAAAAATGGTTTTATTTCTCTTTTATTCAAATAACTTATTTCACTCATTTCAGAAAACACACTGCACTCATTTACAAAAATATATATTTCACCAATTGCACTAGTTTCAGGAAACACATAACATTCATTTTCAGAAAACATATTACACTCATTTCACTAGTTTCCAAAATAATTATTTAACAAATTTGAAACAACGCATTTCACTGATTTAGAAAACTGATTTCACACATTTTGAGAACTGGTTTCAATCATTTTGAAAATTGTAATTTGAAATGAGTGAAATTAATATTTTGACATGATTGAAATAGTAAAAATTAAACTAGTTTAAATATATTCAAGATTGGTCTCATTCTAAACATCTTATGTTCATGAATTTGAATATATAAATTTTTTAAAGAATAATGCTGTAAAAATATTGGCCATCTAAAAATGTAAACAAAAATAAAATGCATGGACTTATTTGAGAGATAGGAGAGATGTTGCATGCGTGCGTACATCCCGCTGCAAAAAGTACTGCCACTGCTGACATGGACCCTATTCATCTGACGATGATTTGACTATATACAAAAAATTAACTGCCTAAATACATGATTATACATATGAATGGGTCTCGCTTAGACACACATCGTAAAGCACGTGAACGGTGAATGGGTAGCCGGTAGCTCCCAGCACCGGTAAAAGAGACTTTGCGGGGATTCGAACCCAAGACCTCATGGATGGAGCAGCGTGGTGCGAACCACTGTGCTGCGGCGGTTGTGGTTAGTAGGGAAGGGCGCGACCTCTTAAGAGAGAGCACAGGGTCGAGCTTCTGTGTTTAGATAGAGAAGATGACGGCTACGACGGCGAGGGCAGCCGTGGCGATGGCAGGGCTTGAGAGGCCGTGGCGGGCGTGTGGAATAGGCTAAGGAGGTGCACACGTGCATGCAGAGCATCTGCAGGAGATTGGCTCGAGCACGAGCTTGAGCTCGTCTCGGGCATGGCGAGGCAAGGCACAGCAGGGCCACGGGCTCGCAATCGAGCTCGGCCGTGCGCGACAGCAAGGTATGCGGGTGAGTGTGGAGCAACTATGCGAAGGTGTGGGTGTGCAAGGGACCGAGCAGAGGAGCTAACGAAGCTGCTACCATGGCACTCATGGAGATCGAGCTCCTGCTTGCATGGATCAGGGCCTAGAGGATGAAAAATGAGTGCTAGGAAAAAGGCCAGGAGGGATACGACCTCACGGTGGGTTGGATGGTGTAGTTGATCGTGCTCGGGGACGAATGGAGGAGACGAGGGAAGGTGCTGACCAGCGCTGTCCCTGAAGTAGCAGGAAGCAGGGGAAGTAGTCGTCATGGAGGAGGCCGATCCAGGGCTCTAGGGACTTGCTACGGGGTCGAGGACAACGGCAGGGACGCATACGTGGTCGTGGAAGAAGACGAAGATGGCTACAGCGAGAATCAAGCCGGAGAAGAGCTTGAGCTCTCCTCGGCCATGGCGACGGCTTGGCATGGAGTGGCGGCAGGGCAAGAGAGGGGGGAATGGATAGAAGAGAGAGCAGGGTAGGGTTTGGGCGAGTCTTATAGGGCGCTGGAAGGAGCTCCGGCCGTCAAATCACTGAGGATGTCGACGTGGACACTCTCGATGGCCTACCGTACAGAGGTCGGGGACGACCCTGTGCGTGCGAGCTAGTTGGGCCTACTAGGAGGAAGGAGGCCCAAGGGGAAGCTGGCGCTAGGAGGAAGAGGCCCAAAGGGGCGCGACCAGGCTGCACTGCTTCTTCTTTTTTCTCCTCACACAGAAAATAAAGATAGAAAAGCCTAGAAATAAAGGAGGGGTGTATGAGAAATATAAAAATATCCCCATGACCCTGGATTTATGGTATATTTGATAAAATTATCTTGGACATTTTTGAAGGTAGAAAAATAAAACAAGTTTGAATTAAATTCAAACTTGGGCCATTTTTGAACCTGGCTAAAACAAGTCCAAATGGGATGAAATTTGACAGAGAGGGTGTAGATATGGTGCAAGATTTGTGGGGAAAGAATGAACATTAATGGAGGAGGGAATAATGTTACTTGCAAAAAAACATGAAAGAAGAAGGAAGGGAGATGTGATGATGCATGGCCACGGTTTGAGAGAGAGATGGCAAGGGGTGATGCACACACATCAACTAGACTAACACACAACATATATAAGGGGCAATGCACAAGATGATCATGGCAGCAACATAACGCAATATGACAATGAGATGGGCATGGCAATGCAATATAACCAAATGATGAACATGATGCAAGAAGCAAAATGTAACAATGGCACTCATCATGATCATGGCATAAACATATAGGAATGAAATATGCAAAACAATTATGATAATGCAACAAACACAATAAACACACAACAACAACTAAAATAAATGGAAGGCAACTGGAGCATCGGTCTTGGGGTGTCACAGATAAAATCATGGAGATCCCCCTATCTTGTAATCCATTCACACATTTAACATATAGTATGAAGAATTTGAAAAGCATGTCGAAAAATGGTGTCTGATGAAATTCAACATGCATGCATTAAGTAACTTGAGGAAGTAAGCATGCAGAAAGTAGTTCAAAAGTGCCAGACCACCATCGGACTTAGTTTACAACTCATCACGCAAACACCTCAGAAGAACGAGAGTTATAACTTAAACAAAAACAACCCTGATATAGAGACCCGCTTGAAGACTAACTCAAATTCCCCCCCTTTGCCATCAAGTGACCAAAAGGGATGGAAATTAAGGACTAAGGCCCCTGAAGAATTTCATCTTGAAGGTGGTGGAGGAGTGCCAACATTATTGTCGGGGTCATTTGTTGGTGTAGGGCCTACCACAACGCAATGAAGAAATTGAACTTGTGACCAACTAGGGAACTTGGACTTTCTTGATTTTTTCGAAGGAGGATGCGACCAGTCAAAGTTCTGCTGAAATTCCATCCTCTTGAGTTCTTCAGAAGAATAAAGATTTGAGAGGATCGGCCAAGTGCGGTCGAACATTTCATGTACATAGTAGTGATTCTTCTTCACAATGTTCTGCGTGACAGTCATGTTTTGAAGAATTGAACCGAACTGACGCTTGACCCACTTGTGATTTCGATCGACTTTGTGATGAAGACTAAGAAGAAGTTCGTGATCCGTCATCACATGCGGGGCAGAGGCTTGAGGATTTTTCCCTATGGCTTTTGTAGTAGAGTCTTGTGTGATAGAGTCAGCATTGGTGGAGTGAGATGCAACCTTACGAAATTGACCATCCAATGGACGAGTGCCTTCATCATCAACAACAACCTTTCCTTTTTCATCAATTAAGGAAAATGTCTTTTGAAGACTTAAATCGGAGGCAGAAAGCTGAAGTGATTCTGAAAGACAACCTTGTATGGAATTGAAGACCTGGTTCTGATGAACCTCATAATCTAGGGAGTATAAGGCCTCAAGTCAAAAGCTGATAGTGCAACATTAGCCAAAGTCCTCATGAAGAAATCATGATAGTTTATGGGTATCCCATGAATGATGTTGAATAGAAGATTCTTCTTGATGCCAAAAACCTCTTCTTCTTGTTCTTCTTCTTCAGAATTGTGGCCTTTGATAGGACTGATGGTTTTGGATAGAATGCGATAGACTGTTCTGGGCACATAAAGCAAATCCTTCACTAGGAAGGTTGTTCTTGGAGCTTGGCCTTGACGCACATGCTTCATCATCACTTGCATGAGATGATTTGGAAGTTCAGATTCCTCATATACGATCTTTGCTCCTTCTGATGGAGGACTGACTGGAATAACATGAAGCAGTTCAGAGGCTGGAGCTTTGAAGTGAGTATTGTCAGTCATCCAGTCGAGTACCCATGAGTTGATGTCTGAAACATTTCCAAAAGTGTGCAGGGTTGCATAGAATTGAAGAATTAGCTCTTCATTCCAATCACATATATCAGAGCAGAGTGGAAGGAGTCCAGTTTCGTGTAGTACCGGAGTGAAGCATGAGATGGACTCCATATCCACATGAGGAATTTGCCTGTGTCGGAAGACTTTTCCCTTCTCATAAAGAACTGAGGCATAGAAATTCATCTGGCTGGCAGTCCAGAACCTCTTGTGCCTTAATCTTGCTGAGTCATAAGGGTTTTCATCAGTGAAGAAATGATGCCCAGCGAAGAAATTTGCCTTGTTGAATTTCGGCCTCTTTGTGCTAGCATGAGGATTTGTGGGCTTGGGCTGAAGATTTGTAGTGAAGGGAACCACAATCTCTCAAGGCACAGCTTTGGTTGCACCAGACTGAGGAATTTGAGCAGCAGGTTCTATAACAACAATCTGGGTGTTGATTTCTATAGCTGATGCATCTATAATTTCTCCAGGAATGGATTTGAGTGGAGTTGGACGTCCTTAAGATCCAGTCAGTATTTCTTCAGTCAGTGTAGAAGATTGAAGAATTTGATTGAGAGGTGTGGCAATTGGTGAATTTGAGTGAGTTGTTTCCCAATATTCATGATTGATAAGTGGGTTGCTTGAACCAATGTCCACATCCTCATCAATTTCTTCGACACCAGCCTCTTCAGAAGTGAACTGAGGCTGGGGCGATGATACCTGTAGGGGTGAAGCAATTGCTTCCACCTCAATTTCTTCATAAATCTGCTCCGAGGAGGCATCATAATGAGTTTCTTCACCACTATCGTCATCTGGAATGACATATACTTCACCAAATGGGACTATCTCTTTTGATGGCACATCAGAAATAGGAATTGCATCAATCAGTTCAATCGAGGAACTTGTCAAAGTCCTCAATTTCTTTGGAGCCAAGGATTCTGAAGGTGTTGATGCTTTCCTTTTCTTTGCTGCTTCTTATCCGCAACCATTGTTTTTTCCACTTCTGATGCAGAAGGAAGTATGACTTTCTTCACCTTTGAAGACTTTGCAGGAGGAGCAGGGGATGAAGTTGGTGCAGTTTTGATGCGGAGCATCCTTCCATCATCCCCATGGACTCTACACCAACACATCAAGCACCACGTGGACCCACGATAAGAGCTAGAGCATGTGCAATGGAAACCGAGGCGAATCCTTCCTAGTTGACATGCATATGGATACAATTGGAACTTGGTTGCTACCTCACCAAAATACTCTATGCCTCATTAGGTACGAAGAGGGACCCTTCCAAGAAGCTAAGGAGCACCACCAATTCCAAGGAGACGCAACCCAAGTCACAAAGGAAGACGAACGAGTTCAAGAGCAGCTGGATAGGAAGTCCCAGGCGACCCCGTGCATACAACCCCCCGAGATCTCGTGCCCACAGACTATCCAAGGAGTTGGTGATGTAGCACCCCGTGCGCACGGGCGTGTACCGTGCACACAGGACCCCCGTGCGCACGGGCCCAACTTACCTCATGCGCACAGGCCCTCTAGGATGGCTGGCTGAGAGGGCTGTTGCGCGTCCACTTCGCATCCACTTTGTCCCCTAGCTACCCAAGCCTATATATTTCATACCTAGGGTTATGTTTAGGGTTAGCAAAGTACTGTATGAGATATTTATGAGCTTTGCTCCTTCTATCACCTCCATTGGAGTTCAAGGCCTCTTAGGAGAGGATCCACTTGTGGATTTCAAGACCTCCATCTTGGATAAGACTACCATCATCAAGACCTCATCTCTAAGGAGTGGGAAGAACTCTACCATTGTGTCTTTCCTTTGATTTGTTTGTGAACTTGTGGATCTCATGTATGTTATCCTAGTAGATGTGTGATTTGGGTTTTGTTTGAGTGTTCCCGTTTGTGTTCTTGTGTGTTCATGTCATTCCCCACCTCCAAGTGTGAAAAGATCCCTCCTAGGGTTCTACCAGACAACAAGTTTCTTCAAACATGGCTGATGTACTCGCCCTTGTGTTTTCAGATTCTTTGGGCTCAGCAGGTTCTTCAGCTGGCCCGCGTTGTTCTTCACGCACAACATTGGGTGTTGCCCTGGTAGTTTCTTCAGGAGTAGGAATTTCTTCAGCTACCTTAGTAGATGCTTCAACAACCTGAATTTCTTCAGCTGCACTAACCGTTTCTTCAATAGGCAGAGCAGATGTTCCAGCCTGAGAAATTTGTGGTTGCGATTGAGCAGCAACCCTTGTGTTGTGGTCCTTGATGGTTTTGTTGGCAATGTTGACGAATTTGACCTTGGCGCCTAGACAATCAGCATGATAGCGATCAAATTCATCACTGAGACCTTTGATCTCCTGTTGAACAGTGACAAGTTGGTCAGGAGTCAGACTCAGAACATTATTCCTTAGAAAGTGCTCTTTCTTGTACTGGTTCTTCTTGGTCTTTCTAGAGTTTTCAAACTTCCATTTTTCTTCACATATGAAGGCAGTCAGAGCATGACTTGGACCAGGAGGCACCTTCGGGTCATCAACTTGTGTATTAGGATCTTTTTGCCAGATGTCAATGAAGTTGAGCACAGTCTTTGGATCCAGTAGAAGAGGAATTTTAGTGCCCTTTGCCTGAGCAACTCTTTGTTGCTTGTTTCTGATGATTTCAGCTAGTTCATCATCATCGGCTTCATCATGTGAGGGAACATTGAAAGCTACTTGCTTCTTGTGAGGACTTGGTCTCTTTCCGCATCCATCAATGGCCTTCACCCTCAATAGTGTTGGACCACTTGAGGAATGAGGATGAGCTGAGGAAGTAGCAGATGCCCCTAAGGCAATTGAAAATCTAGTAGTCCGCTGACATGTTGCAAAGTGGACAAGTGCTGAGGATATGGTGGCAGCAACTGAATATTGTGCAACAACAGAGGGCATTGGAGCTGCCCTTGAGGAAGTTGCTCAAATAATTTTCTCTGAGGGCTTTGCAGTTGAGGAACTTGGCTTTGAGGGCACATAGCTTGAAGACTTTGGCTTCACGGCAGATTTCTTCGACATTGCCTTCTTTGGTGCTGTTCCACTGGCAGAGGCCTCAACAGCAGCAGCTTGAGAATCCTCATTGAATTTCATCACTGCCTCAGCTGCAGTTTTCTTCAGTTTAGCTTGACGTTTACCCCACTCTTTGAGAAATTCCTCACTATGCTTGATGCTGGTAGGATCAACCTCTTGATCAACAGCTGGAGGGGTCTAGGGCATGGAGGATTTATAGCAAATTTCTTCATGTACTTGGGAGTGACATAGCGATATTCCTTCCATTCTTTAGCCAATCTCCTCTCCATTCTCTGTATGCGCGTTTTACACTGCTTCTTGGTCTCTTTCCCATAGGTTTCCTCATCAGGAGTACATTATTCATCATATATGTCCTCAGGGATTTCAAATGCCGTGTTTGTCTCAACCTTCTTTCCTTCTTTCTGAGGTCTTTTCCTTTCAGCCATTTTCCTCACTTGAGGATTTCGAACTTTTGAAGATTCCGAGGAAGTATGCAATTTTTCTTCGAGGAGCGCTGTAGATGAGTTAAGTTTATGAGAAACTAGAGATTCATTAGCAGACATTAGTACCTGTGAACAGAGTATAGGTGCGAAGAATTTGAAGAGGTCATATGCGTTCTCCGTTTTTTTCAAAAATATCAAGTGGAGGAATTTGACCATAGATGTCTTGAGGAATTTCACTAAGTGTTCTTGACTCAGGTTCCAGAGTTGTACATGTTTGATAATCCACACAACTGAGGAATCTTGAGGAAAATCATAGCTTAGAGAAATAAATCAAGGGAAAGAAGCTTTGCGGTGTTTAAGAAGTAGATTGTTGAAGAATAAACACCTTTTGAGGATTTTGTGAAAATCACAAGGATCAAAATAGGGAAGTAAAATCAGATTTTAATTAACCTTTATGAAGAACACGATGAACTGAGAGTTAGAATGGAGAAGTTCGTCTGTCCAGATCTCCCGCGCCCTAACTTGGCGGCGGAAGACAGCTACGGTGGCGGCATAGTGAAGATTTCCGCGGCCGGGCGAGTATGACGGTGACGAGGTCGAGGTAATGAAGCTCTTCCTCTCCGGCGGAAATGAGGCTTAGTGGCGGCCGAGGGAGTCCTAGATTAGGGGGTCCTTGGATAGCCGAACTATATACTTTGGCCGGACTGTTGGACTATGAAGATACAAGATTGAAGACTTCGTCCCGTGTCCGGGTGGGACTCTCCTTTGCGTGGAAGGCAAGCTTGGCAATTCGGATATGTAGATTTCCTTCTCTGTCACCGACTCTGTGTAACCCTAGCTCCCTCCGGTGTCTATATAAACCGGAGGGTTTAGTCCGTAGGACGACAACAATCATAATCATAGACTAGCTTCTAGGGTTTAGCCTCTATGATCTCGTGGTAGATCAACTCTTGTAATACTCATATCATCAAGATCAATCAAGCAGGAAGTAGGGTATTACCTCCATCGAGAGGGCCCGAACCTGGGTAAACATTGTGTCCCCCGCCTCCTGTTACCATTAGCCTCAGACGCACAGTTCGGGACCCCCTACCTGAGATCCACCGGTTTTGACACCGACATTGGTGCTTTCATTGAGAGTTCCACTGTGCCGTCACGATAAGGCTTGATGGATCCTTCAATCATCTGCAATGATGCGATCCAGGGTAAGGTTTTCCTCCCCGAACAGATCTTCGTATTCGGCGGCTTCATACTGCGGGCCAACTCGCTTGGCCATTTGGAGCAGATCGATAGCTACGCCCGTGGCCATTAGGTCAGGTTTGGAAGCTTGAACTATACTGCCGACATCCGCGGAGACTTGATCTTCGATGGATTCGAGCCCATGTCAGGTGCACCGAACAGTCACGCCGAGCATGACTTAGATCTGCCATCGGACGGTGTTTGGGAGATCACACCTATGGCTGCTCCGGCTCTTAATTCGGAGCAGATTATGCCACCTGAGGACGGGTGGATAAACCCCGCCACGGGGACCGCACACTCATCAGCGCTACAGCCGAACACAGTCTTCACCTCCAAAGAGATCTGTGTCATCGGACCCTCGGACTCGTCTCCGGCCATAGGATCCAAACTGTGTGCATCCGTGCCTATCGAATCTGATTGGGCACCGATCATGGAGTTTACCTCCGCGGATATCTTTCAGCACTCACCCTTGGGCGATGTGCTAAATTCATTGAGGTCTCTCTCTCTATCAGGAGACTCTTGGCCGAACTATGTCCGGCTTGAGTGGGAAGCGGACGATGAAGAAATTCGTTCCCCACCCACCACCCACTTAATAGCCACTGTCGATGACTTAACCGACGTGCTTGACTTCGACTCCGAAGACATCGATGGTATGGACGACGATGCAGGACAAGAACAGGAACCACTGCCCACAGGGCGCTGGACAACCACCTCATCATATGATATATATATGGTGGACACCCCTAAAGAAAGCAATGGCGATGAGGCAACGGAGGATAACCCCTTGGAGAAGCAATCTAAGCACCGGCGTCATCCGCGCCGCTCTAAGCCCCGCCATAGCAAAAATAGCGATACCGACACAAGAGATGATAGCAATCCGGATGGTGCCGAAGACGAAAACAATCCCGCCCAGCCCGACTTCGAGCAGACCAAGCGGGAGGATGGGAAAGCTAGCCCTAAGGAACAGGCAACAGATGATGAATCAGAGGATGACAATTACATGCCCCTCTCCGAAGACGAAGTGAGCCTTGACGACGAAGAATTAATCGTGCCTGAGGACCCCGTTGAGCAGGAGCGCTTCAAGCGCCGGCATATGTCCACTGCAAAAACCCTGAAGAAGAAACATCAGCAGCTTCAAGCTGATCAAAATCTGCTAACTGATAGATGGATTGAGGTCCTGGCAGCCGAGGAATATGGACCGAGTGCCCAACCAAAAGTTACCCAAAGCGCAGGTTGCTACCTCAGCTCGAGGAGTTGGCATTAAAGCCCACACTACCAGCGCACGATGTGGCTGACCGGCCACCTCGTGGCCAAGACAAAGCGGCGTATCAGCCCAAACACCAGCCCGCACCCCACTGCCAATCAAACAAAAACACTAAGGCCCGAGGCTACACGCAGGACATGCGAGACGTATTGGAAAACAAAGCAGGACAGTCAAGATTGATCTACGGGTCACGGGGGCGCGCCACAACGTGTGATGATGACCGTCCCGCCGGATACACTAAAAACAAGTCCGGCCGGGCCGAATACAACAAACCAGAATCATTTGAACTGCATCGTGATGTAGCCCAGCATAGAGGCGCCGCACACCCCCTATGCTTCACTGATGAAGTAATGGATCATGAATTCCTAGAAGGGATTAAAACCGTGAACATTGAATCATATGATGGCACAACAGACCCCGCGGTCTGGATTGAAGATTTTCTTCTCCACATTCACATGGCTTGCAACGATGATCTACATGCCATCAAGTACCTCCCACTTAAGCTCAAAGGACCGGCTTGGCATTGGCTGAATAGCCTGCCGGCAAACTCCATTGGCAGTTGGGAGAACCTGGAAGACACATTCCTTGACAACTTTTAGGGTACTTATGTGCGACCACCGGACGCTGATGACTTAAGTCACATAACCCAATAGCCCGGAGAGTCAGCCAGGAAATTCTGGACTCGGTTCCTAACTAAAAAGAACCAAATCATCGACTGTTTGGATGCCGAAGCCCTAGCGGCCTTTAAGCAGAACATCCGTGACGAGTGGCTCGCCCGACATCTCGGCCAAGAGAAGCCGAAGTCCATGGCAGCCCTCACGACACTCATGACCCACTTTTGTGCGGGCGAGAATAGCTGGCTGGCTCGTAGCAACAACACATCAAGAAATCCTCGCACTTTAGATGCCAGAGATTGCAACGGCAAGCCACGACGCAACAGACACAAGCGTCGCAACAGTGGCGACAACGCCGAAGACACGACAGTCAATGCCAGATTCAGTGGCCCTAAGTCCAGTCATCGTAAAAGGCCATTCAAAAGAAACAATCCGGGCCCGTCCAGTCTGGACCGCATACTCGATCGCTCGTGTCAAATTTACGGCACCCCCGATAAACCAGCCAACCACACCAACAGAGAATGCTGGGTGTTCAAACAGGCCGGCAAGGTGAATGCCGAAAACAAGGAAAAGGGGCCGCATAGCGATGATGACGAGGTGCCCCGGCGGCCGAACACAGGAGAGCAGAAGAAATTTCCTCCCCAGGTGAAAACGGTGAACATGATATACGCAACCCATATCCCCAAGCGGGAACGGAAGCGTGCACTAAGGGACGTCTATGCGATGGAGCCAGTCATCCCAAAATTCTACCCATGGTATTCTTGTCCGATCACTTTCAATCGCAGGGACCATCCTACCAGTATCCGTCATGGCGGTTCGGCCGCATTGGTCCTCGACCCCATCATTGACGGATTCCACCTCACACTAGTCCTTATGGACGGTGGCAGCAACCTGAACCTCCTTTATCAGGATACAATGCGCAAAATGGGCATAGACCCCTCAAGGATCAAACCCACAAAAACCACCTTCAAAGGTGTCATACTAGGTGTAGAGGCCTGTTGCACAGGCTCAATCACACTGGAAGTAGTCTTCAGATCTCCGGACAACTT
Source organism: Triticum aestivum (assembly GCF_018294505.1). Taxonomy (NCBI): domain Eukaryota; kingdom Viridiplantae; phylum Streptophyta; class Magnoliopsida; order Poales; family Poaceae; genus Triticum; species Triticum aestivum. The sequence continues at coordinate 299,303,566 of NC_057804.1, read as the reverse complement.
CCAAAGCGAGGAATTAATCTTCGATATCGTCCCTTTCCGCAGTGGCTACCACGCACTGCTCGGACGAACCGCATTTGCTAGATTCAATGCGATACCGCATTATGCATACCTAAAGCTCAAAATGCCAGGACCTCGCGGGGTTATAACAGTTAATGGAACACACAGAGCGCTCGCTTCGTACGGAGGAGCACACTGCGGCCCTCACAGCAGAAGTACAGAGCAGCCTTTTTAGGCAGACCTATAATTCGGCAATAAAGCCTCCGGACACCGTTAAGCGAGTCCGGAGTTCCCTACAACAGGATCGTCTGGCACGTCCATAGGTCGCCTATCAATTCGGCCTCCATCCTGGTCCCAGTCAAACGGTGAAATTTGTGCCGTGTGTACATAATTACGCACTTAAAATACCATGGGCATAGGCGGAGGCACAACCATACTGCAGTCCACAATGCGGCTCAACCGCCTCAGGACCCGTATACCTTAATAATTTTCTTTCTTTCAGGACTCTATTCTCGGGGAGCTCTTTCAGATAGCCTGATTATAGGACCCATCACGGGAAGGAAACACCAAGGAGGCAAAAAACTTTGACATATAAGGGAATCCCCAGGTGGTCTCTGATAATGATCGTTATGCCTGTTTTACATACCCACATGCAGCTTACCCTTGGCTAGGACATGTCAAATAGTCCTATTTTTCTTTTCGCACTACTTGTACACATACGCTTTGAAGTATTATTTACATAACAATGGAAAAATATACAGCGTCAGCCTATTATTACATTTCTTTATCTTTTTCCTTGACTGCTCATTTACTACAAATTGCACCCATACACTTTGGTACGTTCAGCTCGCCAGGGGCTTCAGTGTACCCCATAACACGACAAGAAAAGTCCGAACACTTTCGACAGTGCGGCACCCCGAACTTATAGCATTATATGCATCAACTCCGAATCTGGTCAATAGTTGGGTTTGCCCGGCTCCCATGTTTTGGTGCCTTACGTTCCGCTATATCGGCTAAGGTAGCATAGGAAGAACTACTGCGATTGTGTCCCGGTTCTTCCGGATGAGCACCTCAATAGAGAAAGCCGAAAACTGATTATCATGATGCGGCGAGAGCTGGTCGCTGTTCGAGAGGTTTTTCCGCTTCGGGCAAGGAATCGGCCTTGTACGATTTAGGCGTGTATAGCGCCCCAAGTTCGGCCTTCCGAATACTAGGGGCTTTGCCAAAATTTAAAATTGTAGACTTCTATGGCTAAGTGAGAGTGATAAAGCTGTATAGTCTGATTGCCTTGTTCGCTGCACTAAACACCTCCTTAAAGGACCAAAAATTTGGATAAAGAGTGTTTAGATTTATCCCGAACACCCCAGTACTAGTTACATGGGGGCAGAAGCCAATGACTAGCCAACTCTCAGATTTATAAACGGCCGCATAGAAGGTAATATTTAAAAAAAACAAGCGTTATACATCGCACATGAATTCCTTTTCATATTACAGGATGACATGAGTACATTCATCCAAATATTACATCCTTAGCACACTCCTCCGCTACAAGGCGGGCACCCTTCAGGACACTATCGTAATACCTTTCGGGGTGGCGATGCTCCTTGCCCTCCGGCGGCCCCTCTATCACCAGCTTCTCGGCGTCCATCTTCGCCCAGTGCACTTTTGCGCGGGCGAAGGACCTGCGCGCACCTTCGATGCAGACTGACCGCTTAATGGCTTCAAGCCGCGGACATGCATTCACAAGCCGCTTTACCAGGCCAAAGTAGCTGCTGGGCAGGGGCTCGCGAGGCCACATCCGGACTATGAGATCCTTCATGGCCAGTTCGGCCGCTTTGTGAAGCTCGACCAGTTGCTTCAGCTGGTCGCTCAAGGGCATCGGGTGTTTGGCCCCAATATACTGGGACCAGAACAACTTCTCCGTGGAGCTCCCTTCTTTGGCCCGGTAGAACTCCACGGCATCCGAGATGCCGCGCGGCAGATCTGCGAACGCTCCTGGAGAGCTCCGAATTCGGGTAAGTAACAGGAAAATCTCCTTCACATGCTTGCTTTGCATAATGAATCCTTACCCGCCGCTATCTTGTTGGCCGCCTGAATCTCCTGAAGGGCCTTTTGGGCTTCGGCCTTGGCATCTTGTGCGCTCTGGAGGGCCTTCGCAAGCTCGAACTCTTGCGTCTTCGAGTCACGCTCCAAGGACTCATATTTGTTGACGACATCCTGGAGCTCTTGCTAGACCTCGTCGACTCGGGGGTCTTGCTTTTCGCGCTCGATGCGCTCCTTGGCCGCTTTGTCTTCGGCCTCGGAAAGGTCCTTCTTCAGGGACGCCACTTCGGTTGTGGCCCCTATTAAAATTCATAATGCTTCTGTAAGCTAAAACCATTCCTTCTTTATCAATATACAAACGGGGTATTATGTACCTTTGTTATCCTCGAGCTGCCTCTTCAGGAAGCCGAGCTCTCCTTCGCTCCGCTCCAAGTCCCGCTTCAATCCGGAGATCTCCGCAGTACGAGCAGCAGCGGCTAGCAGCGACGCCTGCTTATTCACATAGACACATTTTGTCAGACTCCTATGGTTGTTATTTGATCCTCTGTTCGGCCTTTCTTTCCGAACACCAAACAGAGCATCAGGGGCTACTGTGTATACTGTGATAATTTGATTACTTACCTCAAAGCCTGTTAGGAGGCTGGCGCAGGCTTCGGTCAATCCGCTTTTGGCGGACCGAACCTTCTCGATCACCGCACTCATGATGGTGCGATGCTCTTCGTCAATGGAAGCGCCGCGAAGCGCTTCTAGCAAGATGTCTGATGCCTCTGGATGGGCAGAGGTCATCGGCACAGGCGGCTCGCCCTCCTTAGTGAGGGGCTGCCTACCTGAATCCGGAACCACTGGAGGTTCCGGCATAGTATCCGGCTGGGGACCAGACATGCTGCGGCCCCCGTCATCAGAATCCATGGGGGTCTTTCCCCCCATGTGCCCGGCGTCTGGGATTTCGCCTT
>NC_057804.1:299287997-299300219 GCF_018294505.1 Triticum aestivum | reverse complement strand
GGGGGGTGGGGGCCGTCGGGAGTGAATCACTGTTCATCGCTGACTGACTCAAAGACCCATCTGAGGAGGATACATTGATGTGGGCTTTGGACAGACTGCACAGTCACATTTGACATGATAAGAAGTAATAAAGCAAAACATACCGGAAGTATTATAGTGTCCGGATACTTACGACTTCGCCAGAGGCTTGTCCCTGGGAAACCACTCCTCATCGCTGTAGGCGGCTGTTGTGGAGTGGTCTGGAGGGAGGGTCCTTCCCTTCTTGGACCCTTCGTCCTCCCCAGACGGGGCGACCTTCCTTTTCTTCTCCCCCTCGGTTTGGGGGGGAGGGTTTTCCTCTTCCTCCTCCTTGTTTTTGTTGGAGGAGTGCGCCTCGGTGTCCTCGGACGATGAGTCCGACACAACCTTGCACCGGAGACCCTTCCTGGTCCCCGTGGCCTTCTTCTTGGCCTTCTTCTCCAGCACCTCGTAAGGCGCCGGAAACAGCATCTCTGTCAAGAGAGCCGTTGCTGGATCTTCAGGTAGTGGAGCTGGATAGTCGATCCGCTCCTCTATCGCTACCCAGTCCTGTTAAAATTGGCGTGGAGGCTTAGATTCCTCCCATGAATATACCGGGGAAAGGCACATCTTGTGAAATATAGAGAGCTTACCGGATTGGCGGGGCGCTTTGCGCTGAGTCCGCGATCCTCGGTAGTGGGAGGAGGTACTTCGACAACCTTGAACAACACCTTCCAGACGTCTTTGTGCATCGGGTCGAAGAGCTCTCGCAGCGTTTGGTGTTTGGCCGAATCGAACTCCCACATATTGAATGCCCATCTTTGACACGGGAGGATCCGTTGGAAGAGCATGACCTGGACCACGTTGACAAGCTTGATCTTCTTGCTTATCTTATTTTTGACACAGTTCTGGAGTCCGGTCAGCTCCCTCGGCGCACCCTAGGCTAAGCCCTTCTTTTTCCAGGAGGTGAGCCGCATGGGGATGCCAGATCGAAATTCGGGGGCCACCGCCCAGTTGGCATCACGCGGCTCAGTGATATAGAACCACCCCAATTGTCACCCCTTCACGGTCTCCACATAGGAGCCTTCGAGCCAGGTGACGTTGGGCATCTTGCCCACCATGGCGCCTTCGCACTCCGCTTGCTGGCCGAACACTATCTCCGGCTTCACGTTGAAGGTCTTCAGCCACAGGCCTAAGTGGGGCTTGATGCGGAGGAAGGCCTCGCACGCGACGATGAACACCGTGATGTTGAGGATGAAATTGGGGGCCAGATCATTGAAGTCCAGCCCGTAGTAGAACATGAGCCCACGGACAAATGGGTGGAGGGGGAATCCCAGTCCGCGGACGAAGTGAGCCAGGAATACAACCCTCTTGTGGGGTTCTGGAGTAGGGACGATCTGCCCTGCCTTTGGGAGCCGATGCGCGATATCTGCGGCCAGGTATCCGGCCTCCCGGAGCTTCGTGATGTCCTCCTCCATAACGGAGGAGACCATCCACTTGCCTCCCGCTCCGGACATGTTTGGAATGACTCTACGGAGAAGGTGAGAACTTGGGTGCTGGAGCTCGAGCATGCGAGAATGGATGAGCGAGGGAAGAAGAAGGCGTGGTTGAAAAAGAGGAATCCCTATCTCTTTATAAAGGCAGTAGAAACTGTGCGCCTCCCCACTTGCCCGGTAAAATCGCTTATTCCCCAAGTGCCACGATTGATGGCGCTGTTGGGTTACCCACACCCGTATTGATGAGAATCCTGTGATAAGGGGACACGATCTCTACTTCGACAAGACGTGCCAAGGAAACCGCCTGACAATATGTGCAGTAGCTGGTTGAGAAAAACGGTTCCAATAATGACCGGGCCGTGGCGTGATGTCACGCTATGAAAAAGTTGTTAGCAGATTAGATTTGTGGAATATTGTGCTCTCTACGGTGGTATGTGGAAATTATTGTGAAGAGCCGAACACAATCCTCATATTCAAGATCTTCTATGGAGTATTTGGAGAAGGAACCCGCCTTACAATGCCGAAGACAATCTACGCGCCGGACTCATCGTCATTGAAGCCTGGTTCAGGGGCTACTGAGGGAGTCCTGGATTAGGGGGTCCTCGGACAGCCGGACTATATACTTTGGCCGGACTGTTGGACTATGAGGATAAAGATTGAAGACTTCATCCCGTGTCCGGGTGGGACTCTCCTTTACGTGGAAGGCAAGCTTGGCAATTCGGATATGTAGATTTCCTTCTCTGTAACCGACTCTATGTAACCCTAGCCCCCTCTGGTGTCTATATAAACCGGAGGATTTAGTCCGTAGGACGACAACAATCATAATCATAGGCTAGCTTCTAGGGTTTAGTCCGTAGGACGACAACAATCACAATCATAAACAGAAAGTAGGGTATTACCTCCATCGAGAGGGCCCAAACCAGGGTAAACATTGTGTCCCCCGCCTCCTGTTACCCTTAGCCTCAGACGCACAGTTCGGGACCCCCTACCGGAGATCCGCCGGTTTTGACACCGACAGTGGAGCTAGGTCCGAGCACGAGCGAGGTGAAAGTGAGGTCGAGCAGAGTAAATGAAGGCAGTGAAAGGGGAGGGGTATTTATAACGGAGGTGAAAAACTGAACACCCTAAGAATTTGGACCTCCATACCCCTGACCCTTGCTACCCTTTTGACATGTGGTACCCACGTAATGAGTAGATGAGACCATGGGGGATCGTGGGTGAATATAATAATCTAGTCTTGGGAAGTGGGATAGGTTTGAGTAGCAACGCCAAAAAATTGATATGAAAATTTAATTGTTTTGTTTGCAAATTCTTCAGCTGACAAGGACACAGTGAAGACTTTGAACGGGTTTCAAATAGAAGCATATGATGAATTTATGAACAGACTGGGTTGAGTGTAGCATAGAGGGGGAACGGGTCCGATCACATTCACTTAGAGGAAAAACCAACTTGAAGAATTAGCAATAAGTGAATGTTGTCGAGGACATTGAAAACTCACATATATATAGTCAATGAAGAACTCCAATTGTAAAGTTTGAAGAATTTGCAAAATGATGAAAAACTCAATTTTGAAGATTTTCAACTATGGTTGGTGGCGTGACCCACCGTATAAGAATGATGATTTCAGACACTGTTTACAATTGTCGTAGGGTTTTGAGAATCAAATTATTCAACAATTTCTTCACACTTAGAGAGTGAGTCTTCATCGATTGAAGAAAAATGTTAGTTCGTGTGTTGCACATCAAAGTCATCAATTTTGCATAAGTGTTAGGATGTGTGTCCTTTCAAAGAACATTCGAAGATTCTATGATATTTAGCTCACACCGCAACTTGCAAAATCTCTTTTCATCCAAGGGCTTTGTGAAGATATCAACCATTTGTTCTTCAGTCTTCACGTGGTCGATGGAGATGTCACCCTTGAACACATGATCTCGAAGAAAGTGATGATGAATTTGGATGTACTTAGTCTTCCAGTGTTGAACTGGGTTGTGAGCAATCTTGATGGCACTCTCGTTGTCACAGTAGAGAGGCACGTTCTTCATATTGATGCCATAATCCTAGAGGGTTTGCTTCATCCACAACAATTGAGCATAGCAGGAACCAACAACAATGTACTCAGCTTCAGCAGTAGAAAGTGACACGCAGTTCTTCTTCTTCGAGGACCAACATACTAAGGGTCGTCCGAGGAAATGGCATGTGCCTGATGCTGACTTGCGATCCACCTGATCACCAACATAGTTAGAGTCAGAATATCCAATGAGATCAAAAGTTGAGCCCTTGGGGTACCATAATCCAAGTGTTGGAGTGTGATCTAGATATCGAAGAATATGTTTCACAACCTTATGGTGTGATTCCTTCAGTGTAGCTTGAAAATGTGAACACATGCAAACACCAAGCATATATCCGGCCTAGATGCACATAGGTACAATAAGTAACCAATCATGGAGCAATATACCTTTTGATCAATTTTTTTACCATTTTCATCAGTGCAGAGGTGGCCATTTGTGGGCATTGGAATTTTGATGCCTTTGCAATCTTGCATGCCAAATTTCTTTAGGACATCCTTGAGGCATTTCTCTTGAGATGAAGATGCCATTGCATTATTGACGGATTTTAAGACCTAAGAAGAATATCAACTCTCCCATCATGGACATTTGATATTATTCACACATCATGTAAGAAATTTCGTCACCGTAACATTTGTCAGTACAACCAAAGATAATATCGTCCACATATATTTGGCACGTGAATAGTTCATCATCGTAAGATTTTGTGAAAAGAGTTTGGTCAAGTGAACCAGGATTGAAGCCTTTCTTCACGAGGAATTCCTTCAGTGTGTCATACCACACCCCGAGGGGCCTGCTTGAGACCATAGAGGGCCTTGTTTAGACTGAAGACTTTGTCAGGGTGCTTAGGATCTTCAAAACCTGGGGGTTAAGCAACATATACTTCTTCCTCAAGCTTACCATTGAGGAATGCACTTTTCACATCCATTTGATATAAGATGATGTTGTGATGGTTAGCGTAAGCAAGCAATATGCAAATAGCTTCAAGACTAGCAACATGTGCAAAAGTTTCGTCAAAGTCAATTCCTTCAACCTGTGTGTAGCCCTGAGCTGTAAGATGAGCCTTATTTCTCACCACTTGGCCATTTTTGTCTTGCTTGTTGTGGTAGATCCACTTGGTACCAATGATACTGTGCTTGCGAGGATCTGGTCACTTGAAAAGTTCCCACACGCTGTTGAGCTCGAATTGATTTTCTCTTGCATTGCTTGAATCCACTCAGGCTCTAGAAATGCCTCATCAACTTTGGTTGGCTCTGTGATAGAGACAAAATCAAAGTGCCCAAAAAAGTTAGACAAATGTGAAGCTTTTGAGCGAGTGAGGGGACCTGGTGCATTGATGTTGTTGCAGATTTTGTCACTCTGCACTTCATTAGCCACGCGAGGATGAGCAGGTTAACGACTTTGATTGGGCTGTGCATTTTCTTCAGGTGCACTAACATGACCGTCTTCATTACCTGGGATGACTTCTTCAGCAGGTTCAGTGGGTATAATATCCTCAGTAGCCTGGAACCTAATGGATTCCTCAGGAGGCATTTCATCTAGCACATGAGGTAGGTGCTCACTTTGCGAGCCGTTAGTATCATCGAACCGCACATGTATAGTTTCAGCAACCTTGTTGTGATAGGTGTTGAAGACTCTGTAGGTGTTCTAGTCCTTTCCGTAACCAAACATAAAACCTTCATGTGCTTTTAGTGCAAATTTAGAACTATGATGAGGATCTCTAATCCAACATTTAGCACTGAAGACTTTGAAATAACTCACATTTGGGTTTCTTGCCTGTGAGGAGCTCATATGAGGTTTTCCTGAGGAATTTGTGAAGATATACTCTGTTGATGATGTGGCATGCAGTATCAATAGCCTCAGGCCAGAAACGACGAGGTGTCTTGTATTCATCAAGCATAGTGCAAGCCATCTCAACAAGAGTCATGTTCTTGCGCTCCACGACACCATTCTGCTGAGGAGTGTATAGGGCAGATAACTCATGAGTAATAGCAAGTTTATCAATATAGTCATCAAGGCTAGTGTTATTGAACTCGATCCCATTTTCGCTCCTGATATGCTTGATCTTTACATCAAAATTCGTCGAGGCCCTTGAGGAAAAACGTATGAAGACTTCCTGCATTTCAGTTTTGTACATGATGATATGCACACATGTGTAACAAGAATAATCATCAACAATAATAGAGCAATATAATGATGCTGCATTTGTTAGTGTGGAATAATGAGTGGGGCCAAAGAGGTCCATGTGAAGCAATTCAGAAGGATGAGTGGTAGTCATAATAGTCTTTGAAGGATGCTTGGATCTGGTCATCTTTCCAGCCTCGCAAGCCCCACAAAGATGATCTTTCAGGAATTTGACACCCTTGATGCCGATGATGTGCTTCTTCTTCACAAGTCTGTGCAAGTTCCTCATACCAGCATGACCAAGTCGTCGATGCCATAGCCAGCCTTCTGAAACTTTTGCAAGTAGACATGTGGCAGGCTGTGGTCCTGCAGAGAAATCAACAATATACAAGTCTCCTCTTCTAAAGCCTTTGAAGACTTTGGATTTGTCAGATTCCATGAGTACTATGCAACAATATTTGCCAAAGATGACAACCATATCAAGATCACAAAGCACTAAGACAGACATGAGGTCGAATTAGAGAGATTCGACAAGCATGACTTTGTCCATGTGTCGATCCTTTGAGATTGCAACCCTGCCTAGACCGAATACCTTGCTTTTTTCCTTTGTCAGCGTAGGTGATATGCTTCAGATGTGATGGACATAGTACAGAGTCCATCAGTAAGTTCTTCTCTCTAGTCATATGATTTGTGCATCCACTATCGTGGACCCACTTAGTAGCTTTGGGAAATTCATCCTGTAGACGAATTAGTGCATCTTACGAACTCATATACTTTAGAGTGAAGAATATGACATCAAATTTGACAGATAGAATTTCACAAGCAGTACAATAGATATAACAATATAAGGATGCGAAAAATGAGTAATTCATTTCTTCATGATTAGCTTTCGTCTTTTCAATCACTCTCAGGTCTCCAGCAAATTCTTCAGACGTTCAAGTTCATCTAGAGATCTAACTCTGCATAAGAGATTAGTTCATTTTCTTCACCACCCACATCTGGAGGGGTGGCAAAGAGTTCATCATTTCGCGAGCTCCATATGCAAAAGGTGGCATTGAAGCCAGTGCACTTTATTTCACAGAGGAGGGGTTAGAGTACGCATATGAATAAGCAGAGAAATTCTTTGAGGACTTATGAACATAATGGTTTGAATAATAATGCACATATTCATGACCCTTAGATTTTCCCTGCAAAACAACAGCATTAGCACGAGAATAAGTGTACTTTTGACCATATGAGGAATTTGATCCATGTGAAGACTTTGGTCCATATGAAGAATTTGATCTGGGATTCCGATTCTTCACGGGTGCTGTCATGAGGATATTCACCCGAACTTTGAAGGTACCTTGTGGGAACCCAAATTTTCTTCATAGGAGGACCGTTCCTTCAGTTAGTTACAACATATCTAGCAAATACTTCACCATTCTGATTTTTGAACAGTTATAGTTGGAGTCAAATGACTCATTAGATGAACATGAAGATTCACATGTAAAGCCAGATGAAGTAGGTGGATCTATAGGAGGTCCTTTTGTAGCAATCCATGAGGTTTTGGGATACTGCTCGGGTTTCTAGTAGGATCCATTGGCATTGAGTTTCCTCTCAAATGCAATACCCTCTTTCCCGGGGTTCCTATTCAGAATCTGCTTTTTAAGCACATCGCAAAGGATTTGATGCCCTTTGAGGTTTTTGTACAAGCCTGTCACGTACAATTCCTTCAACCCTCCATTTTCATTAGTGATACTTGTGGTATCCTTAGATGAGGAATTATTTACCATAGAAATAGTTGAAGAAGTTACATCAATACAAGCATTTGAACTCTCAGGTGCAGAATTAGCAGTTCCATGTTCGACGCATTTCAAATAGGGTGGAATGAATTCTTCCTAAGGGGAACAGATCTGTTGAGCAAGCAAAAAATCATTTTCCCTTTGAAGATTATCATGAGTCACCCTTAGTTTCTCAAGATCTTACTTTCTTTGAAGAAATTCACAATAAAGCTTCTCATGATCGGCAAGAGAGTTTCATGACGACTTTGAAGGTTATCAAACTTAGACTAAAGATGTTGAAGATCATCAGTTAGAGTTTGAGTCCGATCCATTTCCTCACTCAACAAGTCATCGCTTTTTTTCTAGCAATTTATGAACCTTTTCCAAAGCTTTTTGCTGTTTGTGGACATAGTAGCAAGTTTGGAATAGCTAGGTTTGAGTTTTTCATCAGATTCACCTTCACTAGATTCAGAGGAGGAAGGATATTGAGTACCTTGGCACCTTTTGCCACGAAGCAATAGGTGGTAACAAAGTCATCGTTGTTGTCGTCAGTGGTGTTGGACTTGCCATGTTCCTTAGAGTTGAAGACGGGCTTGCTGACGAAAGTAGTAGCGAGAGCTAGGCTCGCCACACCAGAGTTTGACTCCTCCTCAGATTCTCCTCTTCCTCATTTTCCTCAGATTCAGCTTCAGAATCCATTTCCTTACCAATAAATGCCCGAGCCTTTCTAGAACTACTCTTCTTGTGAGATGAAGACTTTGAAGACTTTGAAGATTTCCGGTTTTTCTTCAAGTCATCTGAACTGTCAGCCTTGTACTTCTTCTTCTTTGATTTCTTCACCCCCAAAGGACAATCAACAATGAAGTGACCAGACTTCTTGCATTTACGGCAAGTCCTTTTCTTGTGGTCGTGGGATGAAGAATATGATCTCATGTCATCACCTCTTGAAGATCTTCCAAAACGGCCTCGTCTTGAGAACTCCTGGAATTTTCTCACGAGCATTGCTAGCTCCTGACTTAGTTCTTCAGGATCACCAAGGCTACTGTCAGAGTCTTCCCCTTCAAATGAGAAAATTGCCTTGGCCTTCAGTGCATGTGATCTTCTATAGCTTGGCTTGTAGAGGTCTCTTTTCTCAGATTGTTGGAATTCATGAGTATTTAGTCTCTCGAGAATAATAGCAGAATCCAGTGACTTGTAGTCTCCACGTTCTTGAATCATCAAAGCCAGTGTATGGAATGAGGAATCAAGGGATCTCAGAAGTTTCTTCACCACCTCATGGTCGGTGATGTCAGTGGCACCAAGAGCTTGGAGCTCATTGGAGATATCAGTAGGACGATCGAAGGTTTGCTGAACATTTTCGTTGATGCGTCTTTTGAAGCGATTGAAGAGATTGCGAAGAACGTCAACTCGAGAATCACATTGGGTTGAGACTCCTTCGTTGACCTTGGATAGCCTATCCTAGATGAGCTTTGCAGACTTCAAATCACTCACTCTGCCATACAGTCCTTTGCTCAGATGGCCACATATGATATTCTTGACTTGGGAGTTGAGTTGCTTGAATCTCTTCGCATCAGCAGCGTTTACAGAGGGAGCAACAGAGCGATGTCTACTACACAACCTTCTTCTTGTAGACTCGTGTTGGGACTCGAAGCAGAGTTTTGTAGGACAGTAGCAAATTTCCCTCAAGTGGATGACCTAAGGTTTATCAATCCGTGGGAGGCGTAGGATGAAGATGGTGTCTCTCAAATAACCCTGCAACCAAATAACAAAGAGTCTCTTGTGTCGCCTACACAACTAATACAGTGGTAAATTGTATAGGTGCACTAGTTCGGCAAAGAGATGGTGATACAAGTGTAATATGGATAGTAGATATAGGTTTTTGTAATGTGAAAATATAAAAACAGCAAGTTAGCAAGTGGTAAAAGTGAGCGAAAACGGTATTGCAATGCTTGGAAATAAGGCCTAGGGTTCATACTTTCACTAGTGCAAGTTCTCTCAACAATGATAACATAATTGGCTCATATAACAATCCCCCAACGTGCAACAAAGAATCACTCCATAGTTCCTATCGCGGAGAACATAAGATGAAATTGCTTGTAGGCTATGAAACCACCTCAAAGTTATCCTTTCCGATCAATCCATTGAGCTATTCTTATAAGTGTAACAAACAACCCTAGAGTTCGTAGTAAAATAACACCATATGATACACATCAATCAACCCTAATGTCACCTAGATACTCCAATGTCACCACAAGTATCCGTGGTTCAATTATACGATATGCATCACACAATCTCAGATTCATAATATTCAATCCAACACAAAGAACTTGAAGAGTATCCCAAGATTTCTGTCAGAGAAAGGAATATGAAAACGCGTACCAACTCCTCTCATAGATTACCCCAATGTCACCACGGGAATCCGCAAGTTGATAACCAAAACATACATCAAGTGGATCAATAGAACATCCCATTGTCACCATGGATATCCCATCACAAGACATACATCAAGTGCTCTCACATCCAAAGATTCAATCTAACATAACAAAATCTCAAAGGAAAAGACTCAATTCATCACAAGGTAGAGAGGGAGAAACACCATATGATCCGACTTTAGTAACAAAGCTCATGGTACATCAAGACCATGCCAAATCAAGAACAAGAGAGAGAGAGAGAGAGAGAGAGAGAGAGAAAGAGAGAGAGAGAGAGATCAAACACATAGCTACTGGTACATACCCTCAGCCCCGAGGGTGAACTACTCCCTCCTCGTCATGGAGAACGTGGGGATGATGAAGATGGCCACCTGTGATGGATTCCCCCTCCGGTAGGGTGCCGGAACGGGCTCCTGATTGGTTTTTCGTTGCTACAGAGGCTTGCGGCGGCGGAACTCCCAATCTAGGTTTATTTTTGGAGGTTTTGTGATTTATAGGAGGTGTTGGCATTAGGGACAAGTCAAGGGGGGCCAAGAGGCAACGACAAGGCAGGGGGGCGCGCCCTAGGGGGGGGGGGTCCATGCTTGTGGATGCCTCGTGGCTCCTCTGGTCCATCTCCGATACTCCGTGGGCTTCTTTTGGTCCATAAAAAATCGTCATAAAGTTTCAGCTCGTTTGGACTCCGTTTGGTATTCCTTTTCTGTAAAACTGAAAATTAAGGAAAAAACAGAAACTAGCACTGGGCTCTTGGTTAATATGTTAGTCCCAAAAATAATATAAAATAGCATATATGTGGCACCCCAGCTCAGAGAAACCGGAACGCCCCGTATTCCAGTCCAGAAATCGAGGTGAAGTCTCTGGAATATGGCACTGCTTGTCATAGAACAAATCAGCTCTTATTACAAAAATAATAATACACGGGTCTGGTGTTACAAAGAATCACATCAGCACGGCGACACTACGCCTGCGATACTACACTTGCTCTATGCTAGCAGCGGAACAACTCGAAGCAGCGGAACACCGACGAAGGTGGTGAAACTCCACTCCGCAGGGACTCTGGCTGGGACACGATCTAGCTCGCACAAACGGAAACCACGACAAGCAATCAAGCAATCACGACATCACCTGCAATCTGGCATAACACGCCAGGTCAGCACATTGAATGTACTTGCAAGCTCACAACAACCAAAAACATTAAGGCAAGACAACAACATAGCATTAAGTAGGTTAATTAAATTAACAGCTACCATGATACAACAACAACTACTAAGCATGACATGAAACTACTACAATACTGATAAATCACCATCTCAGATCTCCATAATGTCATGCCCAATATGCGATACTATCCTAAAGAGACTCGAAGGTCCCACCAAGGATAGAACCGCATATTGATACACTTTTGCAAGGTGGATATCATTACATCAACATTACATAATAGATGGGGATACATACAAACGGCATACAATGCCACACGAATACAACAATACATCATACATAAGAGCACCATCCGACTACGGATGGAACACAAACAGAAACTCAAACGACGTCCACCTTGCTAGCCCAGGCTGCCGACCTGGAATCTATCCCCTGATCGAAGAAGAAGCAGAAGAAGAACTCCAAAACAAGTAACATCGCTCTTGCGTCAAGATCATCACATAACCTGTACCTGCAACTGTTGTTGTAGTAATCTATGAGTCACGAGGACTCGGCAATCCCATTACCATGGGTATCAAGACTAGCAAAGCTTAATGGGAAAGGAAGGGGTAAAGTGCTGAGGTTGCAGCAGCATCTAAGCATATATGGTGGCTAACATACGCAAATGAGAGCGAGAAGAGAAACAAGCGGAACGGTCAAGAAGCTAGCAATGATCAAGAGGTGATCCTGAACTCCTACTTACGTCAAACATAACCCAAAACCGTGTTCACTTCCCGGACTCTGCCGAAAAGAGACCATCACGGCTACGCACACGGTTGATGCGTTTTAATTCAGATTTGGTGTCAAGTTATCTACAACCAGACATTAACAAATTCCCGTCTGCCACATAACCACGGGAACGGCTTTCGAAAGTTTATACCCTGCAGGGGTGTCCCAATGATAAGCTCTCGCGATCAACAAAGGATATACCTTCTCCCAGGAAGACCCGATCAGTCTCAAAATCCCGGTTTACAAGACATTTCGACAATGGTAAAACAAGACCAGCAAGACCACCCCTGTGCCGACAAATCCCGATAGGAGCTGCACATATCTCATTCTTAGGGCACACTGGATAAGCTAAGCGTACAGGTACCGACGTAACTCAAGTTGCCAAGGGATGGTCCCACATGGTGCTCTAGTTTGGACCAAC